>NC_048288.1:30651170-30841525 GCF_009762535.1 Notolabrus celidotus
AGAAAGAAAAAGAAAGGATGAATAACAGACCCAAAAAGGAACCTATGAGACAAGGGAGCTCAGGGACTCCAGAAAGGTCACATATTAAAGTTGATTTGTTAACATCTAAACATCCTGCTGATCACAGGAGGAATTTTGCTCTCTTCGCCTACATCTTAGTATTACTCATCAGTGTCCATCTAAAGACATTGCCCAAGCAGAGCGCCATGAGACAGGACCTGTGACTTTGAATTGCTTAAGACAGTGTTTTGGTGTAAGGCGAGCATCAACAAGCTGACCGAGTGACCCAACTACAAACTGAGACAGAGAACAGACAGAGGGATTGACGAGCGATGATTAATACGTTGCTGTTTTTAAAGATTTAAGTTTTCAGGAGAATCAATGAGGCTGGAGCTGAAAGCAGGAAGTCATAGAGAATACACATGAAGGAGAGAAATGAACGTCTTCTGAATGATTAACACTCAGAGAAGTCTGCAGTCCTGAGACTCAAGCTGAACTTCAGATTGGCGAGTTGTTGCTGTGTCATGATATCATCATTACCTCATCGTTATCTCCCTCCTATCAGCACGGTTCACTGCTCCCTCTCAAAGGGAGCGAGGCGTGTAGGAACTAGAAACTTTGGGGAATTATTTCTCACTTGTATTTCCAAAGAACGAGGTTTTATATTCTGTTTCGAGTTCACTCCTCCACCCTTCATGTGAGGCAATAAAGGGAAGTTATGAGTTGTCAAATACTAACTTTGGGTTCCCCTTATTCTGTTTCCTGTTATTCTTAATCTCTTCATGAGACGTCCTCGATGTTAATCATTCACCACACAGACTCCCTCGGATGATGTCAGGGTTTGACAGGTTAATGATGGAGGTGGAATATGCAGCGTCACTGATACTGAAAACAATCTGGGTTATAGGAAGAGGAAGTCTAATAAATCTGCTGTTTACTGATAATAGGATTAAACTTTGAACAGAGCGAGTGGTGACCCACTAACTTCACCTCCCTTATCAGCTCTCATATTCTACTGAAACACCAGAATCTGACCGTATGATCACCTGAAGCACATTTCATATTTGAATATACACTTGAGGTCAGAATGATCAGCCCCCCAGGAATTCTGGAACATTTTCCTTAAATTCTGCCCAATGTTTGAATCATTGATAAAACTTGATATAAGCAAACATTCACCAGTGTTCTTTAGTAGCTTTGGTACATTTTGGAATGTAAAATACATTTTTAGGATAACTTTATATCAAATATAGTGAAAAATGGGGTGGTCAAAATTATTAGCCCCCCTGTGAATTTTTACTTTTAAAACACACCTGAGCAGTCAGTTTGTTTCCTAACAACACCTGTTGGTCTGTTGGCTTCCTAACAACACCTGTTGGTCTGTTGGCTTCCTAACAACACCTGTAGGTCTGTTGGCTTCCTAACAACACCTGTAGGTCTGTTGGCTTCCTAACAACACCTGTAGGTCTGTTGGCTTCCTAACAACACCTGTTGGTCTGTTGGCTTCCTAACAACACCTGTAGGTCTGTTGGCTTCCTAACAACACCTGTTGGTCTGTTGGCTTCCTAACAACACCTGTAGGTCTGTTGGCTTCCTAACAACACCTGTAGGTCTGTTGGCTTCCTAACAACACCTGTTGGTCTGTTGGCTTCCTAACAACACCTGTAGGTCTGTTGGCTTCCTAACAACACCTGTTGGTCTGTTGGCTTCCTAACAACACCTGTAGGTCTGTTGGCTTCCTAACAACACCTGTAGGTCTGTTGGCTTCCTAACAACACCTGTAGGTCTGTTGGCTGGCTTCCTAACAACACCTGTTGGTCTGTTGGCTTCCTAACAACACCTGTAGGTCTGTTGGCTTCCTAACAACACCTGTTGGTCTGTTGGCTTCCTAACAACACCTGTAGGTCTGTTGGCTTCCTAACAACACCTGTAGGTCTGTTGGCTTCCTAACAACACCTGTTGGTCTGTTGGCTTCCTAACAACACCTGTAGGTCTGTTGGCTTCCTAACAACACCTGTAGGTCTGTTGGCTTCCTAACAACACCTGTAGGTCTGTTGGCTTCCTAACAACACCTGTTGGTCTGTTGGCTTCCTAACAACACCTGTTGGTCTGTTGGCTTCCTAACAACACCTGTTGGTCTGTTGGCTGGCTTCCTAACAACACCTGTAGGTCTGTTGGCTTCCTAACAACACCTGTTGGTCTGTTGGCTTCCTAACAACACCTGTTGGTCTGTTGGCTGGCTTCCTAACAACACCTGTTGGTCTGTTGGCTTCCTAACAACACCTGTTGGTCTGTTGGCTTCCTAACAACACCTGTAGGTCTGTTGGCTGGCTTCCTAACAACACCTGTAGGTCTGTTGGCTTCCTAACAACACCTGTAGGTCTGTTGGCTGGCTTCCTAACAACACCTGTTGGTCTGTTGGCTTCCTAACAACACCTGTCGGTCTGTTGGCTTCCTAACAACACCTGAGCATTCAAACTGCATTGAGATTAACTTAAGGGACTCCAAACAGGGCACCAGAACACGTTATTGAGAGAGACTACTCATACTAACCATGCCAAAGACGATGGAAATCAGTCTTGAGCTCAGAAAGAAGATAATTGAGGCTCATAATAAGGGGGAAGGCTATACTGTCATATCCAGGTGTTTTACAGTGTCTAGAACAGCAGTATGTTGCATCATTGTAAAGTACAAGGAGACAAACTCTGTTGGAAACAAACCTTGGCGTGGTAGAAAACCGCAAGATTTCAAGAACTCTGGAGAGGAAAGTAGATCGAGCAAGTGTCTTACTCAAGGACACTTCAGTGTGTGACAGCAGGAGCTGGGAACCAATCACCAACCTGATTGGGAGACTTACCGCTTTGCCAGGGAGTCACAGCTGCAGCTGGATGTGAATGTTCCCGAGGCTTGTTTACACATGGTGCCCGTCATGATTCCAGAACACTGTAAAGAAAATCAGATGTTATGGCGTTGTTAGATCAGCATGAAAGTACTGAGGCAGCGCTATGGCAGACTAGGGATTAAAAATAAGAAGTGGTAAGAGTTGTCCAGTGCAAGAATGTCTTCAGATACTGCCTAAAATGCAGGATCAGCATCTGAGAGAACGCAAGTCTAACAGTATCTTTACTTGAACTGAGCAAATCCATCTGAAAAAGCTCAACTCACCTTGACTCTCCTTGTTCCAGATGTTATCGTCACGTGCTTCATCTCAGAGGAGTGCGTCCTCCCCTGCAGCTTCGAGCCAGCCAGCGAAGAGACAGTCAAGTGGTTCAGACAGGACGTGGTGGTTTACAAGTTCGAGCGGGGCGACGATGACGACGACGATGATGACGACGACGGGGGAGAGGAACACTTCAAACACGAGCAGCTTGCAGGCCGTGCGGCTGTTTTCCCACACATGATCTCTCTGGGGAACGCAACGCTCATCCTGAGGAGGACTAACCCGAAGGACAGGGGCACGTACAGGTGTCACGTGCACACGTCTGAAGGCGAACACCATTCAAAGGTCATCGTGAAGGTGGAAGGTGAGTGTCTGGATAAGATCAAAGTCTTTAGATAGGATGCTTCAACATGCAGAATAAGATCAGGCTTTGACAGTTTCAAAGAGAGTTGATTTCACAAGGAAGCAACTTTCCTGTCTCACAGCAACAATCACTCCCTGAGGTATCACAGCTGCAGAGTCGTTTGGTGCACATCTGTTCTTTTTTATGAGATCTTAGCACAGCCCCGACCAGAGCATGTGACCAAAGAACTGTTTGTGCCCTCTGCTGTCAACACCACGTTATACCCAACACTCGCTCCAAGTTTCCTGCTTTATTCACGATCCTATCCTCTAAATAAAGCCTCAAAATAAACTTTAAAAAGCACAGAAAAAAGGTATTTGTTCATCATACAGTTGTAATAAATTAAGTAAAGTGGTACCGACAAAAAAACATTTTTCATACGAGGCTGTAAAAGATCTTAAATTCTGCTGAAAAAAATGTTTTTCTTGGTTTTTGGAGCCAGCCTCTAGTGGACACTCGGGGAACTGCAGTTCTTAGCACTTTTAGATTTAAAAACATGTTATTTTTAAATGTGTCCTCTTACAGTTTAAATAAATAAAGAAATGTGATGCAGAAATCTCCCCCAAAAAAGTAACAATTGATGTTTTAATTTGGACTTGTTTTTTGGAGCCGGCCCCTAGTGGACACTTGTGGAACTGCATTCTTAGCACCTTAAGAATGGCCGTCAGCCGTGGTACAATTAAAAACAAGACTTATTTAAAATGTTGCCCCCGTACAGTTATAATAAATAAAGATATGTGATACAGAAACCCCCCCCCCCCAAAAAAAAAACACATAAAAATTGGTATTTTAATCTAGATTTGTTTTTGGAGCCAGCCTCTAGTGGACACTCGGGGAACTGCAGTTCTTAGCACTTTTAGATTTAAAAACATGTTATTTTTAAATGTGTCCTCTTACAGTTTAAATAAATAAAGAAATGTGATGCAGAAATCTCCCCCAAAAAAGTAACAATTGATGTTTTAATTTGGACTTGTTTTTTGGAGCCGGCCCCTAGTGGACACTTGTGGAACTGCATTCTTTAGCACCTTAAGAATGGCCGTCAGCCGTGGTACAATTAAAAACAAGACTTATTTAAAATGTTGCCCCCGTACAGTTATAATAAATAAAGATATGTGATACAGAAACCCCCCCCCCCCAAAAAAAAAACACATAAAAATTGGTATTTTAATCTAGATTTGTTTTTGGAGCCAGCCTCTAGTGGACACTCGGGGAACTGCAGTTCTTAGCACTTTTAGATTTAAAAACATGTTATTTTTAAATGTGTCCTCTTACAGTTTAAATAAATAAAGAAATGTGATGCAGAAATCTCCCCCAGAAAAGTAACAATTGATGTTTTAATTTGGACTTGTTTTTTGAAGCCAGCCCCTAGTGGACACTTGTGGAACTGCATTCTTTAGCACCTTAAGAATAGCCGTCAGCCGTGGTACAATTAAAAACATGACTTATTTAAAATGTTGCCCCCGTACAGTTATAATAAATAAAGATATGTGATACAGAACCCCCCCCCCCCCCCCAAAAAAAAAAAAAACATAAAAATTGGTATTTTAATCTAGATTTGTTTTTTGCAGCCAGCCTCTAGTGGACATTCGGGGAACTGCACTTTTACACCAGCCATCAGCCTTGGTACTATTAAATATTTTTCCCTATACAGTTGTAATAAATAAATAAATGAGTCACAGAAATCCCCCTTAAAAAATATAAAATGGGTATTTTAATCTGGACTTGTTTTTTTAGAGCCAACCTCTAGTGGACAATTGTGGAACTGCAGTTTTTAGCACTTTTAGATTGGCCGTCAGCCTTGTTACTATTAAAAAATATATATGTTATTTAAAAATGTACCCCCAAAAAGTTTAAATAAATAAATTAATTTCTTACAGAAAAGTGAAAAACAAAATTAAGTAGAAATGGGTATTTTAATTTGGACTTGGTTTTTGGAGCCAGCCCCTTGTGGACACTTGTGGAACTGCAGCTTTTAGCCCTTTAAGAATGGCAGTCAGCCTTGGTACAATTAAAAACATGACTAATTAAAATTTTGCCACCATACAGTTAAAATAAATAAAGATATGTGTAACAGAATTTTTTTTTTTTTTAAGTGAAACATTGGTATTTTAATTTGGACTCTGTTTTCGGAGCCAGCCTCTAGTGGACACTTGTGTAACTGCAGTTTTGAGTATTTTTAGCTTTGCCCTCAGCCTTGATTTAATTTAAAAGTTTGACCTCTTAAGGTTGCTATAAATAAAGAAATGTGATACAGAAATCCCCCCCCCCAAAAAAACATAAATAATTGGTATTTTAATCTGGACTTGGTTTTTGGAGCCAGCCTCTAGTGGACACTTGAGGAATTGGCTTCATTCTTTAACTCCTGAGGTTGCTGCTTGGTTTAGCTAAGTAATAACATAACTCTAGCTAAAACTACGAAAGCTTTGCCATTATTTCACTAATATATCAGTGCTAGCTAACATTCGGCGCGCATGCTAGCTGCTTACTATAATAAAGATAGACTTGTAGCTTACCTTGGAGTGACAAATTGGCCGGGCTTCCTCTTCTGACTTTGACTGCTCCAATGAAATGTTAAAGGCTGCACGCACGACACTGGTGTTCAGATGAGATGGATAAATGCTAATTAAACTGAGTCTGACCATGCTGACACAGTCTCAAGTTTTTAGTGTTTCCTGGTTTTCTTTGTTTTGAACGTTTGTTTTCACTAGTGCTGACATATTGTGTAACAGAGCTCTTATGTTATCTACATTAGAACGACATGACCCACTGCGAGGCTAAATCAGGCCGTGGCATTTAGAGTCTATCATCAGGGGCTTCTGGGAAACATTCGAGCATGCTGTGAGTGTCTTTGTCTGTGTGTGTGTGTTTGTGTGTGTGTGTGTGTGTGTGTAGCGCCCATCCGAGCCCTGTCCCTGGAGCTGACGAGGCTCAGCGGCTACGAGGAGATGAAGTGCACGGCCCGTAATGTCTTCCCGGCCCCCCGTGTAACCTGGGCGACTGAACCGCCCACCTTCGAGGACCTCCGACCGGTCACTCGCATTCAGACGGACAAACAGGGTCTGTACATGGTGGACAGCCGCCTCAGGAGGCTAAAGGGGCAACATGACCTCATCTACATCTGCAGGGTCACAACTTCCTACGGGGGTCCGGCCTGGACTGCCTCACTCAGGGAAAGAGGTACACATCACTACGTGGTCTTATAAGTCAAGATGCAGTAGAATCGTGTTTCAAGTTTTCAAAAACCTCATCCCCTCTCATCTCTGCCTTACCCTCTTCTAGAAATCAGAGGAAGTCAAGGCCGAGACCTGACCATCCCCTGCTTCGCCCCTCCTTACCTGAACAACCCCTTCCTCCACTGGACCTTCTCCAACAGCGAGGACCCCAACCACATCCTCAACTACGACAGCCACTCCGGGGACAGTGTCTCACCACCTTGGGACAGCCACGTGGAGCTGGTCGGCATGGTCCTGTTTGGAGACGGCTCTCTGCGGCTGATGGATCCAAAGCACTCGGAGCACACGGGGAGCTACACCTGCGTGTTCTCTGTGCCGTACAACACTCACACCGAGCACGCTGATGTCACCATCGATGGTCCTATCGGTAAGACACAAACATCACCTGTGAGGGTTCATAGTAACGGGGTTGCTGCAGAGTTTTAAGGACCTTTGAGGTCCCAAAAATAGAAGAACTAGTTTCATTTCTGCACAGCTGACGCAATTACAACAGCTGAGTTGTGCATTATATATCCAAAGTTTCTTGCATATTTTGGAAGTCACCTCTTGACTGTTGTTTCCTCTATATTTGTCATATTGAAACCAAATTTCCATGTACTTGCATTTCCTCTATTACTTGCTAGAGTGACATCTAAAATTCAAGACTGCACACGAGTAAAAATAAGACTTCATCAATCAATCAATCTTTATTTATAAAGCACCAAATCCCAACAAACGCTAACCTCAGACTCTTTCCAAACAGAGCAGGTCTAGACCGTACTCTATGTTCTATTATTAACAAAGACCCAACATCAAGACCGGATCAGATCCAGTCCCATCTCACAGACAGGACTCAGTCTGATCTCATCTTAATCCACCATGAGCAGAGCACTTTGTAGCATTTAGCAAGTTACAGTGGCAAGGACAAACTTCCTTTAACAGGCAGAAACCTCCAGCAGGACCAGACTCATGTTAGACACACATCTGCTGAGACCGTGTTGGAGAGAGGGATAGAGGGAGATGAAGAGAGAGAGAGATGATAGTGGGGAGACGGATAGTAGTAGTTGTAGCAGAAGGCCGTCTGTTGCAATGATCCAGAGGAACTTACAGGACAAGGGAGCTCAGGGACTCCAGAAAGGTCTATGGTTAGTAACTTTAATGGGACAGGAAGAGTTAAAGTGAGAGACAGGCAGAGAGAGGAGAGAGAGGGAAAGACAGGATCCCAGTGTCTCAGTCTAAGCCTATAGCAGCATAACTAAGTCCTGGTCCAAGCCTGATCCAGCTCTAACTATAAGCTTTATCAAAAAGGAAAGTTTGAAGCCTACTCTTAAAAGTAGAGAGGGTGTCTGCCTCCCGGACCCTGACTGGTAGATGATTCCAAAGGAGAGGGGCCTGAGAACTGAAGGCTCTACCTCCCATACTACTTTTAGAGACTTTAGGTACGATGAGCAGGCCTGCATGTTGGGAGCGTCGTGTTCTAGAGGGGTAATAGGGCACTATGAGCTCTTTAAGATAAGAAGGTGAAGGATTTTAAATTCTAGTCAGTACTCGAGCTGCAGCTGAAGAGTCTTGAGAGACTTTTTAGGGCGGCCTGATAAAAGGGAGTTACAATAACCGAACCTGGAGGTAACACATGCATGGACTAGTTTTTCTGGGTCGCTCTGAGACAGGATGTGTCTAATTTCGGAGGCTATCAGCAGGCCGTCCGTGGTGGTGCTAGCTCTGCTGGTGTTTACCTGCAGACTCTGTGATCCCTGTTTAGACTGTTTCCTGACAGTTCTCTTCTCTTTAGACTAGTCGGTCATATTCTAAAAGCTCCTCACATGAGCTTTAAATCACGGCTGATGTGAAAGGATAAACTTCTGCAAAATGTTCATCCACTCAACTTCCAACTCGCTGGATTCATAACCGAGGGAGAGCAGAGTGAAATATGAAGCTGGACCTCTAACTGGTTCTGGATGACTCTGTAAGCAGCGCCATTATATACAAAAACCCGCCCTCCACCGCCCCTTCAGAACGCAGCAATGAGGGCCAAGAAATGTGCCCTTTACAAATGGGCAAGCAGGCTGCATATCCACGCCATTAATGGGCACTGATAGCCGCACCTCAGGGACCAGACCACAGGCACGGCCCAGAATGGTCCAGCACCAGGTTCCTGAAACGCTTGGTCTCTGTAGTTTGGGAAATCTGAATTTGATGGGCTCTTGATTGAGTTTTCCTGCTTTATCAAGCTCAATAAACACAATGCTTTTCATGGGATAAACCTACTCTGGGATGCATGCATGAGTGTGTATTGTTTACTCATCTGTGTGTATTTCTTACCCGAGTGCAGCAGATCGAAGCATTGCTGAGAAGGTGTCTCACTGGTGGATCGTCGGTCTGATCATCGCGCTGGTCATCCTCACTCTGGTCGGCGTCCTGGCCTACAGGAAGCTGAAAGGTAAAGATGGATTCCAGGAGGTGTGGCCTTTAAGAGATAAAGACAAGACAGCTTGACTGGACTGAAACAAGACAGAAACACTGACTCATGTTTTCAGATAACTGGGAGTGGGACGATATTCTTTGGTGTGTCTGATCTGGTCTGCATCATTTTACATTTATGGGCTGAATATGTGAGTTTGTTAAAATGTGAGATGGAGGAGAAGTTAACTTTCTTTCAGGTCTTGTAAGGAGAAGTAATTTTACTTTTACTTTCTGGATTTAAGTACCATCGTGGAGACTTCCATGGCATTCAGCAATGTGGAGTTTCTATGCAGACGTGTAGCTCTTTCTAGAAGCGTCTTTTATCGCCACCCTGCCAGCCACCTGTTCAATACTTAAGCTCAGCCTATAAACCAGCTCTCCACAAGGTTTACTTACTTTAACGTACACCACTGTTTTCTGTAAATGCATGACTGTGACCTAATGAGGGAGGAGAACAGGGCCGTGAGGTGCAGGTTAAAATCCCCGCTCTGAATACAGACAGTTCGACTCCCAGCCTTGACCCTTTGCTGCATTATTCCCCCCTCTCTCTACTCGCCACATGTCCTGTCTTGTTTGTCATCCTATCTAGAAAAAAAAGGCAAAAATGACCCAAAAAAAAAAACTTAAAACAAAAAAAAGTGACTCTATGCGTCCAGCATGCTTTGCACATTTATGCATCTAGGGGCGTCAAGCCCTGGGGCTTTTTGAAAAGTACTACCCCCCTAGCAGGGGCTTTTTAGGGGGGAGATTATCTACCCCTGAACTAAATTTAGACCCTGGGTCCACTGGTCAAAACGCATGTAGTTAAAGTTCCTCCCGTCAAAAAACGCCTATAGAAAACCTCTCTCTGCAAGTTATAGAGGTGTATTGATCATAACATTGTAGATTTTTTACAGTATTCATAATGCAACAAATAATACACTTTGTTATTGATGTATTTCTACCAATGAATCACTTTGTAAGCAGTTTTTTCTTTTACTTGTAGCGCTCTAAGTTGCATAAAAATAGGAAAAATCAAGTGTAGCAGAAACACTGGAGAGTTCTGGACAGTTAGAGTACTTTGACTTTAACACTGCTAGCTTACTGCCTTGCCAACTCTCAGTTGACTGATGATTTCAATGAATTCAAAGGTTGAAAACAAACAAACAGCCTTTAGTGGATTTAAATTAATAAAAACTTACGGTCAAAAGCAGAATAAGCAGCAGCAGCAGTCTGTCTCCACAACACTGAACAGACTCAGTGAGATCAACTCTTTCAGCTGCAGTTCCTCTAAACGACCAGCAGGGGGCAGTGTGACACCAAAACTTCAGGGTGTCAAAAGATGTCAAATAAAATACAAAATAAAATAAGAAATGTGTTTTATTTTGTGAATAGAACGAAAGAAACACAAGACATTAACTTTTGAATTTTATCACATATTTTAAGATTAATTTTAAGATTTTAAAACTCATGCATGTGTTTCTGGATTTATGTGTCCTCACAGTGTGTGATCATGAAGCCTGTTTGCAGAATGTTCCACTTCCTTTCTGTCATGAGAATGAAATAAATAACACATTTTCTATCCTTGTGCAAAAAGTGAGACTGCACCTTTATCACACAAACAAGAAGAGTTTCTTTAAAAGAAGAGGTGGATTGATAGATTAGAGCGATAATCCACATGAATACTCTCAGTTATTAATCACTCCTGTCATAACACACCCAAACCTGTCGCACAGGTTGCAACAAATTAGATCCGGGTCACGCCAGATGCAGTTTTGGAGACATAGATCAGGTTTTGGAGCTTTTAATGCCGTTTGATGATTCCTGCTTTCTCTAATCACATCATGTGTCTCCTCTCTGTTTCCAGGGAGCCACTCGAAGGCCAGGAACGACCCTGAAGAGGTGACAGAGCTGCACACAGTCAAAGGTCAGCTTTAACAAGAACTCAAAATATGGTGCACACTTCCTCATGTAGTTTTTTTAAGTGAACACTAGGGGGAGCTGCAGGTCAAGTTTTTGCTGCAGGGAGAGTTTGCTCTGCTTTCATTCTACTCTCTGCCCGTCCAAAAAAAAAGGTCATCCCCTGGATTTAATGAATCAAGTAGGTAAGAGCCTTCCTTTGGATAATTGCTGCATTGATGAAGATGTTTCAGAAGGGTCAAATTATCAGCCTGCATCAAGCAAGGAAGACAACTCAGGCACTGGGCGTTATGATGGGTGCATCACTTCATCCGTCTCTCTTCATCCCCTGATGCACCCATCACTCTGGAACAGGGTCAATCTGGACTTGTCAGACCACATGACCTTCTGCTCTAAAGTCTAATCTTTATGCTCCCTACCAAATCTCCCATACAAGCCTGTGGGGGCGGTGTTATGATCTGGGGTTGCTGCAGTTGGTCAGATCTGAGTTCAGCAACATTATGCGCCCATTGAATGAGGTCAGCTGACTACCTGAGTACTGAACCAGGTCTTTCCATCAATGGAGGTTTTCTTCCCTGATGGTACGGGCGTATTCCAGGATGATAATGCGTAGATTCATCGGGTAACATTGTGAATTAGTGGTTCAGGGGGACATCATTCACACATGGATTGACCCCCATAGAGTCCAGACCTCAGCCCTATTGTGCGTTTTTTGAGGAACTTTTCAAAGGTCCCGGGACTCTCAGGGGGCGGGGCCTACAATGCTGAACGTGTCTGATTGGTAGATTAACCTTCAGTGTTTTAATTCCGCCCTCCGTCCACAATAACATCACACACATCTGTGATTCACTTGATTTCTCTTTCTTTCATTAGTTTTTATTTGTTCTATCTTTTTTGTATGTGTGTGTACTTTTCAAAAGAAGAAGCTGTGATTCTCTTGATTTAGCAGCTTGTAACAGTAGTCTTCTCTCAGCCCACCGTGAATGCGTCTCTCCTCCCGGTGTTCCGGTTTTAAAAGTGACCCTGTAAACTGGAGACCTTCAGCTGAACGTGTCAGTGTTTGTGGAGTTTACACAGCTGTTGAAACACAGAGGGAGTTCCTGGGAATGCAAACTAGTTTAGTTTTTATTAAGATTTCAAAATATCCTCATCAGATATTTAATGATGGTCTAAAGACGTTTATGAGGGATGCATCCGGCTGAGAGTCTCCAGTTAACAGGGTCGCCGTTTAAACCAAAACACCGGTCGATCTCTGCCACGGCTTTTTGAGTTCAAAAGGATTTTAAAGCCGTGTTGAAACGTCTTTGCTACTCGTGCTTATCTCCTCTCACGTGTTGATTCATTCATTGCTTTTTACATGTTTTTAACCGCAGGAGCAACATTTTCACTTTTTTTCATGTTTTTCTGCTTTCGGAGCACAATTTCAAATGTGAGGAACATTATTTTTTTCGACAGGCTCCCGGTGAATAATTTTTTTTGTCATTTTTTATTTTGTAACATTTTTTTTTTTAAACATTTTCTTTTTTTTAACATTTTTTTTTTTTAACATTTTTTTTGTCCAATTTTTTTTTTCCAAATTTTTTTTGTCAAAATTTTTTTTTTCCTTTTTTTTTTTTTGTCAAAATATTTTTTGTCAAATTTTTTTTTTCAAGTTTTTTTTTCAATTTTCTTTTGTCAAATTTTTGTTGTCAAATTTTTTTTCAAAAGGATTTTAAAGCCATGTTGAAACGTCTTTGCTACTCGCGCTTATCTCCTCTCACGTGTTGATTCAGTGAATCCATCTGTGATGAAATATAGCACCATCTAAAACAGACCAGCTGAGTCTCTTCACGCTAACATGCTAACTGTTGTGTTGCTCATAATGATACCTGCCTGTCCGTCTGCTTCTATGGTGTCACCTGTGATGAATGGCATTCCTCTTTGTGTTACTGCCCTCTACTGGTCTGGTGGTGTAGTGCATTTACTTTTTTTCCTCCATACGTCACTGGCCTGATTTACACAATCTACCCGGGACTTCAGTCAGCGGTCGAAACGCAGACAACAATTGGGGGACCAGGAACCTTTTAGTTCAGGGGAAAGTAGTTCAGGGGGTTAAAAGACCCTGGAACTCTTGGTCGAAATGCACCTTTTGAGAATCTTTGGGATGTGCTGGAGAAGACTTTACGCAGTGGTCTGAATCTCCCGTCATTAATACAAGATCTTGGTGGTAAATGAATGATGTGACATTGCATAAGGTTATCGAAACAACGCCACGGGGAATGCGTGCCGTACTCGAGGCTAAAGGCAATCCAATGAAATATTAGCGTGTGCGACTTTTGTTTTTGGACGGGCAGTGTAGGTCTGAGGTCTTTGTTGTAACACTTGCAATATGTGCTAACCTTTCTGTCTCAGTTATGTGCTTATTGGATTATAAGTCTTCATCCTCTTACCTGGAACTATCTCTCTATCCCTACAGACCCGGCAGCCGACAGTAACCTGAACGAAAGCAGTCCTTTCACCGCCGGCGGCACCAACGGATAAACCTGAACGCTCAGTTAACCTGAAGACAAACCACCTGGGAACATCTGAAACTAATGAACTACTAATGAAACAAACACATACATAGCATCTCTTCTTTTTAAGTTATTACAGAAACTCTTCAAATTGACCCCGCTGGATAGAAAACAGGAACCTGCTGGTATTTAAGACGTTTTAAAGTTTATTTTATGCCGTTATTGGGAGGATGGGGGAGGGGACAAAGTCAGGAACTGGGAGGAGAGAGCGTGGAGTGAAGGGGGACTACACTTCAAGGACTTCAAGGACTCAAAGGACTTCAAGGACTGCAAGGACTGCAAGGAATGCAAGGACTGCAAGGACTGTGTACACGGGGCATGTGATCAAACTCTTTGACCAAAGGAACGCTTTTACAGAAGTATTTTCTCCACATGGACCCCAAACATCACTTTTACTGGGCCCTGAACAAGTCCAGGTCCAGGGACTACTAAGGCAAAGTGGAGTTATGTGGTGTCAACAGGCCCAGCAGTCGAATTATAGTGACGTAACAGCTTCTGGAGAGTGTTTGTCATCACCATCAACCTTTGTGCTCACTGTTCACTGCTAAACACTGAACTGCAATGCTCCTTTTGAAACAGCAGAGGGCGCCATCTGCCTTTTAAATCCCTGTTGGATGCCATAAGTCTCTGGCACCTGCTGCAGGATAGAGGCAGAAGGTGCAGTTGAAGATGAACCTCCAATGTATCTCAAACACACCTGCAGCCCAACAAAGAATATTTACAGACCATTAATATATATATATATTTATACAAGATAAACCAGTGGAAAGATCTCTCCATCCATCTGTTCTTCATGTGCATGTGTAACCGGTGTGAGCTTGTTCTCCTCAGACTCTTTCCAAACAGAGCAGGTCTAGACCGTACTCTATGTTCTACTATTAACAAAGACCCAACATCAAGACCGGATCAGATCCAGTCCCATCTTCCAGACAGGACTCAGTCTGATCTCATCTTAATCCACCATGAGCAGAGCACTTTGCAGCATTTAGCAAGTTACAGTGGCAAGGACAAACTTCCTTTAACAGGCAGAAACCTCCAGCAGGACCAGACTCATGTTAGACACACATCTGCTGAGACCGTGTTGGAGAGAGGGATAGAGGGAGATGAAGAGAGAGAGAGAGAGATGATAGTGGGGAGACGGATAGTAGTAGTTGTAGCAGCTGGAGTCTGGCACGTCCACAGCAGCAGAGATCCAGAGGAACCTACGAGACAAGGGAGCTCAGGGACTCCAGAAAGGTCTATGGTTAGTGACTTTAATGGAATGGGGAGACTGAGAGAGAGGGAAAGACAGGATCCCAGTGTGTCAGTCTAAGCCTATAGCAGCATAACTAAGACCTGGTCCAAGCCTGATCCAGCTCTAACTATAAGCTTTATCAAAAAGGAAAGTTTGAAGCCTACTCTTAAAAGTAGAGAGGGTGTCTGCCTCCAGGACCCTGACTGGGAGATGATTCCAAAGGAGAGGGGCCTGATAACTGAAGGCTCTACCTCCCATACTACTACTATAAGGGTCTGAGTCCCAGGGGACATACTTTTAAATTCTTGTAACTGAAAACTTTAGAGCATATTTCAAGTTCCAAGTATTCAAAATGCAAGGTCACAAGTCCAAGTATCATCTTTTGTCGGGATGCGAATACTTTAACTCAGGACAAGCCAGAATCCTAAGTAAAGTCAGTCTTAGTCTGGAGTTTTTTTCAGAACAAGTCCCAAATCCTAAAAGTGAAGTCCAAGTTTGTTACAAAGCTTTCAGGTCAAGTCTGAGTCTGTCTCAAATCATTCCAAAGAAGGTCAAAAATCAAGTCTCAAGTCACAGCAAGTGTTTCATCAATCTAGTCCCACCAGCAGTCTAAGCTTATAGCAGCATAACTAAGACCTGGTCCAAGCCTGATCCAGCTCTAACTATAAGCTTTATCAAAAAGGAAAGTTTGAAGCCTACTCTTAAAAGTAGAGAGGGTGTCTGCCTCCCGGACCCTGACTGGTAGATGATTCCAAAGGAGAGGGGCCTGATAACTGAAAGTTCTACCTCCCATACTACTTTTAGAGACTTTAGGTACGATGAGCAGGCCTGCATGTTGGGGGCGTAGAGTTCTAGAGGGGTAATAGGACACTATGAGATCTTTAAGATATGAAGGTGTCTGATCATTAAGAGCTTTGTAGGTCAGAAGAAGGATTTTAAATTCTAGTGAGTACTCGAGCTGCAGCGTTTTGGACCACCGGAAGATCTTTAGAGACTTATTAGGGCAGCCTGATGAAAGGGAGTTACAGTAAACCACCTGGAGGTTACACATGCATGGACTAGTTTCTCTACGTGGCTCTGAGACAGGATGTGTCGACATTATGAAATATTGCATAAGTGAAAAAAAGTCCTGCATATTTGCTGAATGTGGGAGTTGAAGGATAAATCTTGATCAAACAGGACTCCCAGATTCTGAGATTTAAGTCAGAATTCCAAACATCAAACTTCCTGTTAGCTAGCAGGCTACATCACGGAGAATTATAGCATTTTAGCTAGCAAAACATCAACGTAGTGGACTTGAAAGACTCCACAAACAAATTAAACTACCAGCAAAAATATTACAAAAGTGTTTGATACCAAACTAAGGAATTAAATCAACTTCATACCAAGAAAACCAAACTGATGTTCACATGTTTTACCTCCCACAAGGCATTGATATACAGACATAGACTGTATAAAATATGGACGTAGTATCCGTGATGTCACCCATCTGTTCCTGAGAGCTGTTTTAAAGCCAATCGACGGCGGCAGCCATATTGGAAATGCCGAACTCAACCAGGCAGAGTGTGACGTTAAGGGGCGGAGTTTGAGCCTCTTAGCCAACAGCTATGTGTTCCCGACCGGGAGTCAAGTCAGTCATGTCCTTATTTGGGCAAAAACTTGCAATCTTAATATCTTGAAGAGTCACGTTAGTAAAAATTCACCCCCGTACAGTGTGTGCCGATAGAGAGGTTAGCTTCTGTAGCCAAGCTGTTTTTTGAACCAGGCTGTAAACATGTTTATTAATGCTGCAAAGATCGTCTTTGTTGAATTGGGGTCTATATAGTTTCCGGTGTTTCTGCAGCCAGCCTCGATGAATTGCAGTTTATGACACTTCCACATGGGCCTCATAGTTTGAGACCGGAGGTTGCCGCTTGTATACAGAGTGTACCTCTAAAGTCTCCAGAGCTCCCAGCAGAGGGCGCTGTAGTGCCATCAATATAACTCTCCCAGTAACAGAACTTACAAACATCAGTCACAAATCTACATCAGAAACAACACAAAGGAGCAACATCACTCCAGTTACTTTAGGAGGATTGTTGGAAACATTGCTTCTATAAAGTTAAAAAAAACCTGTGTTACTCACATCCAAGGAAAAATCGAGTGCATCTTTCCACCCGTAGTGGAAAGGGGAAGAAGTTGAAGCTTGCAAACTGTGTCTTAATAGAGACAATAAGTTAAATATTGTATGGAAGAACAGTGTATGTTCAATGAGGGAACTCTTCATCCCCTAAAGCAGGGGTTCCCAAACACAACAGCCTGTGACCCCCAAAATATTGGTGCCAAAGACTCCTGACCCCCACTGTCCCTCAAAGTGATTTAATGTGGCTTCATTTAGCTGTTCTGCAGAAAATGACCCTGCCTATATGAGCATGTGTCTGTGTTTCCTGTGCTGTTATGAATGAACCTGCTGCTACTGATGCTTTAGATAATTCACTGATCACTAACCCTAAACCTAGGAGTCATCTGGAAACAAAGAAAAGGCAGAAAACTCATTACACTTTATATTTTCAAGGTTTTATTTAAAGTTTAGCTACTATTTTTGTTGATATTTTTTACTTTAATGGGTAAATGTACTATTTTTAAATAACTTGAAAAAGAAACATTCTGGAAGACATCTCACGACCCACCTGGGGGTCCCGACCCACACTTTGGGAACCCCTGCCCTAAAGGATTCAGTACTGCTATTGGTCGATGACGTAAATGTGTGCAACAAAAAACTTGGATTCTCTTCCCCCCTGCTCCACACTTTGCTGATTAAATTCTTCAAAGACAGAGACCGCACGCAAGGACAAGCGGATGCTCATGAACGAGTCTTTTGTTCGTCTCAAGGTTCTCTGTTTTTGACCTTGAAGTTTATCTGTCCTTGTCACTGCTCGGTGGGAACAAGTCGATGTGAAATCTCAAGAGGGAGAAGAAAGAAAAACTGCATCCAGACTTGAGGAATGTTGAGACTAACTTTCACATTTTCTGATGTTTGAAAGCAGGAAAGGATGGATCAATGAATGACTGAGTTTATGGTCTACTACCTACGTTCACGGAACAAAGGTGTGACGGACAGATACAGACTTTCTTCTTGATGTGGAGGGATTAATATTTAACTCTTGTCAATAAATGTTTGATAGCAGATTTTAGTTTCTGCTTCTCTGTCGTGAATTTCTTTGACTTCTTTCAGAAACATGTGTCATACGTAATGTAGTGTTATTAAAATACTAATAACTGAAGGTTTGTGTCGGTCTCTCTCTCAGTAGATGAATGCTCAAAAAACTGAATTATCCCTTTAATAAGAGGACTGACTACGTTCACAGAACTTGAAGGAAATACCAAGAGGTGGAACAAAGGAGGGATAAGACTGTGAATCCCTGATATGACGGACAGATACAGACTTTCTTCTTGATGTGGAGGGATTAATATTTAACTTGTCAATAAATGTTGGATAGCAGATTTTAGTTTCTGCTTCTCTGTCGTGAATTTCTTTGACTTCTTTCAGAAATATGTGTCATACGTAATGTAGTGTCATTAAAATACTAATAACTGAAGGTTTGTGTCGGTCTCTCTCTCAGTAGATGAATGCTCAAGTCGGAGTCTCTCTAAATTAGCTAAAAGACGTTGAAGGTTTGTCCCTATCTGCAGAAAACTGTAGCCTAGCTTGCGCACTGTTTCTCCGGGCAGTTCCTCATTAAAGGGGCCGAGCTGAGCGGCACCATTGTTGCTAGCACAATAACTAGTGGCGTGTAACTCATACAACCATTCTTCAAAAAAATGGAACTATCCCTTTAATAAGAGGACTGACTCAGAATAGCTAGTTATTGTAACAATGAACTCCGTCAGAGTAACTTGCCCAACCCTGTTGATGAGTCACGCTGATTGGAGGAGATACTCGATGACTCTGCAGGTGAGGCTCTCGATGCGTCTAAGGCATGCAAGGAATGTGTTGAGGAAGAATAGGATAGGTGTTGCAGGTAGCATTGAAATTGGAGATGTCATGTTTCACCCTGTGATGTGGCTCTACTCCGAGCTCCCTCCGGATGTCTGAGCTCCTGACACTATCTCTAAGGCAGAGCCCAGTCACCCTCCAGAGAAAACTCATTTCAGGCGCTTGTATCCGAGATCTTATCCTTTCGGTCATTACCCACAGCTCATGAGCATGATGAGAGCTGGAATGTAAACCGACTGGTAAATTAAAAGCTTTACCTTCCGGCTCAGCTCCCATTTTACCCTCACTCGCGAACAAGACCCCGAGATACTTAAACTCCCCCACTTGGAGCAAATTTGTCTCGCTCCCCACTGAGAGAGAGCAATCCACTGTATTCCAGCAGAGAACCATGGCCTCAGACTTGGAGGTACTGAAGATGAAGATGCTTAACATGATCTGCCTCAATTCATTTAAAATATCCCTAAACCAGGCATGTCCAAAGTACGGCCCGGGGGCCAATTGCGGCCCAAGGTCCATTTATTTATGGCCCCAAGCTTCCATCTCAAATTGTGTTATTCATAGCAAAGAAATGAATCACACTCTGAATCATCTGTACATTTGCAGTTTCTTTCAAGCACACAAACAAAACTAAAGTCAATCCAGAAACATCTCAAAAAGCTTCATATGGACTCCCTGTCTAAAGCCAAAGCTCTGGGAATTCTTCAAGACAGCAATAAAGAAGAAACACAAGAACTCTTAAAGATGACAGGTTTTCAAATTACTGTTTTTATCTTGATGTGAAAATGTTCTTGATGAACACTAAAAGTTCAGAAGACACAAAAGAGGTCACAAGACAAGATCAAAAATATGAAATTGTACAGAAAAGGCAAAATTTGGTTCATAAAAATGTTCAGAACTCAGGAAAATAATTATTTTGTTATAAAATGTTGTCTGCTGGTCAGAACAGTCTTAAAAACAACATGAAAAAGAAGTGTGATGAAATCCAGATCATGATCCTGCCATCGGAAAATAATGATACAATTCCCACATTGCCCGACCCAGATGAAAACATTTTCCTCCAGAAGAAGAAAATGTTTGCTAATCTTTACATGGTACTTCCTAGTTACTGTTTTATTGAGAAAAAATTTAAAATAATTGTTATAAATAGAGGTTTCATATCTAACTTTTAGGATTCCAAAGTCTCAGTAGGAGCCTCTGGCCCTGAGGTATTCTGACAACATCAAATGTGGCCCTCTTTGAAAAAGGTTTGGACACCCCTGCCCTAAACGGTGAGTACCAGGGGTACGAAAGGAGGTGCTGCTTTTTTTTTTTGCCCCACCCCTCAACAGCCTGAGCACGTCCCTGTCATAAGCTGCTGTCAAAAAAATGTAAATGATTTGCAATCAACATCATGTGCAAAGTGTATCTATCACAGAGAAGTACACACACACACACACACACACACATCCACACCCTTTTCCTGCCCAGCAGTCAGACCGCTTGGCTCTGTTGATTCAGCTCTAGTATTGGACTATTTAGGAGGAGGATGACCGTGGACAGATACTCTCTGGTTTTGGTGGTCCTGATTTTACCGTGGACTTTTGACAAAGGAGGTGAGTGAGGCTCTGACAGCCTGTCCAGTTTTATTTCTGACCCACCTTCAACAACCGAGGCTGTGAAGAGTGTTATTTCAGCCAGAGTAAGAAGAGTACAAGAGAATCAGGCAGCTTAGAACCACAGAAAAACATTTCTGTTCTCTTTTTATTAAATAACTTTCAGATAGTTTGTGTGTTGAAGTTGTAAGTTACTGTCTGAGATGGAAAGTAGACCAGAATAGATCTGATCTTATGATTAAAATTCCTCTGGACTGTCATGTGAGAAGCATGAGACCCTAAAATATCTAAAGCAAGAGTCACTGAGACTGAATGCAACTCAGTTTGTACATTAACTGAGTCGCACTTTGAGCTTTGAACGGACAAATTACAGATCAAGGACAATGATAAACTCCTTTTTGACATGAAACAGAAAACAGAAAGCTGCAGAGGGAGAGCTCTGTGTTTGAGCTTGGGCATCCTGCGGAACAGGTTTTTTCACAATCCCCAAATGGCAAAATACACAGACACACACACACACACACACACACACACACACACACACACACACACACACACACACACCCACACACAAACAAAGCAAGCAATGTGCTCTGTTTTGAATGCTGGAGGATAACATTTCTCTGCCCTAAAAAAGAAAAAACCCATGCCCACATGAACTGAGTGTTCAGAGGTAGGCTGCAAAGTTGGGGGCTCATGTTGCTCCTGGTTTAAGGATAACCCATGTATGTTTGAGATGACTGGATTGGCCCCAAAATATTCAAATGAATGAACAACTCTCAGTCTTAATATAATCCCAACAGAGAAGTTGTGAAGAAATCCTGCTGAAGGTTGTACAAATTCAAAAACCAGAACAGATTTTTGAAACAGGGAGTAGTCAAGTTATTTCTGCAGTGAGAAATGACTTCCTGGCTTTGAAGCCAGCCACTTAAGGCTGGCTCTGGAAGTATCCAAAACCACACACACGCCCATTCAAGTAGAGATAAACATGTTTACAGCCTGGTACAAAAAAAACCATCTGAGTCTGAATACCTAATTCCTCAATCGGCACCAAGCTGCAACCTCTGAAAATATGAGTCCAAGGCGGAAGTGCTAAAAAACTGCAGTTCCTCAAGTGTCCACTAGAGGCTTGCTCTGGAAGCACCGGAAACCAGAGCTGAAGATATTTGTCCAAACCCGACCTGACCCGACCTGACCCGACCCCACCTTGGTCATAATTTCTATCATTTTACCCGGGCTCTGGTCGGGCTCGGCCTTGCGCGGTAAATGAGCGGTCAGGTGAATCTGGACTCCCCTCGGCAAGCAGTCGTGCGTCATCGGCACGAACACTGGCTTGCGCGTAAAGTGATAATACAGCACCTCTATAAGATCGCATCATTCCTCTCCTCTGACCAAAATGTAACCAGCTGAGAATGTTGTCACACTCAGACAGGGAGGCCGTACACGCTCATGCCCGCACTCTTCTGCAAGCTCTGCACGGTGCTGCAGGTCCACGACGAGACGTGGAGACTCGAGACCCAGAGCTCTCCAGAGACGAGCGCGCTCCTCCTCCGGCAAAAAAGAGCGACTTATGAGGAGTGGGAAGAAAATAGGAAGACGACGAGGTGTCTCGCTACGTTAAAACGACTGTCATGGAAGTTATCTGATGTTTTTAGGTGGTGGAAGATCAACAGACCATCCTACCCTAAACTTACAAAATTAGCCAGACCAGTGATGAATAATGTCGGGGCAGTCGGGCTGTAAACGGGTTCGGCTTTAAAAACATCTAGGTCAATCGGGTTCGGACGGGTTCGGGTAGAATTCTGTCGGGCTCGGGTCGTCTTGGGTCTAACTTTTAAGGCCCGACTACAGCTCTACCGGAAACCACATACACACCCATTCAAAGAAAACGATCTTTCCATCAGAAATAAACATGTTTACAGCCTGGTTCAAAAAACAGGTGAGGTCTGAATAGCTCATTTCTCTTTCGGCACACACTGTACGGTAAAGTTGCGAGTTTTACCCAAATAAAGGCGTAGCTGACTTGATTGACAGGCGGGCACCCTGTAGCTGTACCTCCTGCCTGATGGCAGCAGTCAAAACAAATTGTGACCGGGGTGCGATGGGTCCTTCACTATGTTTTTGGCTCTCCTGAAGCAGCGGGAACTGTGAAGTTCTTCCAAGGAGGGGAGAGGGCAGCCAATGACCCTGCTCTGAGCCACCTTTATGACCCCCCTGGAGCGCTTTCCTCTGCACCACTGTGCAGCTGGAGAACCCCACACAGAGACAGAGGGTCAAGGTGCCTCTATTGAGCAGTGATAGAAGGACACCAGCAGTTTTTGAGGGATGCTGTTCTTCCTGAGGACTCTCAGGAAATTAGGTTGAGTTCATTATTTCAAATATGGCGCCCGCTGGCCATCGGCTTCAAAACAGATGGGTGACGTATTGGATACTACGTCCATTATTATTTATACAGTCTATGGTGATGGAGTATTGATAAACCCACTGTACTTCACCTGTCAAGCATTACACAGCAGATAAACACAGAAACTAATTACCAAGTGAACGTAGCGCAGCAGAGACCGAGTCAGTACAATACTTGATTCTGATTGGTCTAAACCCGATAACAATGGTTGTTATTTCTGAAAAGCCAGAGTGACGTCAGGGACAACCTGACGCAGAAACCTGTTCACGTTTGAGCTTGTCTTCGTTTCTCCTGAATGATTCTGTTACATATTTCAACATGTCGCTCTGCTCTTGTTCGCAGTTATTATGAAATCTTGAAAGCAAAACGCACGTCTCTGTTTACTGACAGGAAGCTGAAGATGGCGGGAGACAGGGAATGTCTTGATCAATAACTTGTTGGTGCTGTTTGACGGGGAAGTCGACACTGACTTCGAGAAAATGTACTTCCTGCTTCTCTGGTCTACATGAAAGGATAATCTTTCTGCTTTATGTGTTTAAAAAAAGTCCATTTGAAGCAGATTCCTGAACTAAACCTTCATATGTTTCTTTCCTGATGCTTCACAGATGCTGAGGTGTGTACTTTCATGGAGACCTGTATTTTACCGTGTACCTACGCTCAGGGGGATCAAGTCGTAATCCACTGGATTCAGGGGGATAAAACTGCCGTCCACTCCTACTATCGTGACAGGGACCAGCTGGAACGCCAGAACCCGTCCTTCAGAGGCAGGACGGGGCTGTTCAAGGACCAGATCTCTAAAGGAAACGCCTCGCTGAAGCTGACGGCGGTGACGCCAGGAGATCAGGGGAGATACAAGTGCTACGTCAGCACCATCACCGGCAACAAGGAGTTCATTGTTGAACTCATTGTTTCAGGTAGGAAATGCAGAGTCGATATATTTAGAGATATATATTTGCGGGGCGCCATCTGCATAGCTGTTTGAGCCGCCCCATGTACGGACTCAGGTGCTGTTTCGATCACCTTGTCTTTGTCTCTTCTCTCTGTCCATCCCTCTCTCTTCATCTCCCTCTATCCCTCTCTCCGACACGGTCTCAGCAGATGTGTGTCTAACATGAGCCTAGTCCTGCTCAAGGTTTCTGCCTGTTCTACCCTCACCTACTTTAACTCTTCCTGTCCCAATATTGTTACAAACCATAGACCTTCTGGAGTCCCTGAGCTCCCTTGCCATGTAGGTTCCTCTGGATCTCTGCTGTAATCGGCCTGCTGCTTATAGATACAGCTGGATCAGGCTTGGACCAGGTCTTAGTTATGCTGCTATAGGCTTAGACTGACTAACTGGGATCCTGTCTTTCCCTCTCTCTCCTCTCTCTGCCTGTCCCATTAAAGTTACTAACCATAGTCCTTTCTGGAGTCCCTGAGCTCCCTTGTCTCGTAGGTTCCTCTGGATCTCTGCCTTAGACGGCCTGCTGCTACAACTACTACTATCCGTCTCCCCACTATCATCTCTCTCTCTCTTCATCTCCCTCTATCCCTCTCTCCATCACGGTCTCAGCAGATGTGTGTCTAACATGAGTCTGGTCCTGCTGGAGGTTTCTGCCTGTTAAAGGAAGTTTGTCCTTGCCACTGTAACTTGCTAAATGTTGCAAAGTGCTCTGCTCATGGTGGATTAAGATGAGATCAGACTGAGTCTTGTCTGTAAGATGGGACTGGTTCTGTTCCAGTCTTGATGTTTGGAGACCTGCTCTGTTTGGAAAGAGATCCCACATAATCTCTATGCTGCACAGGCATGTTGACCAGACTGGTTTCAGGACACTACAGTGTCAAATTGCAAATACTCAGCTGTGAGCTTTGGATGTTGATATGTCAGAGAGGGTTTTCAAGGCTACACCGACACACTGCTCCTTTAAAAGTTTATCTGACCCCCCCCGTCCTGAAACTGATAACATGTTAAAACAGGACTGTGTGTAAGGTCACGCAGGAGATAACGACCCTTTGCACAGAGACTCTCTTAGTGTGTGGGAAGCTTACCTCGCTGGTTCCAACATGACTGAAGCTGTTCTAAAAATGTCTGCATGTCTGTAAACTTAGAATTGCAGAAGTTTTCTTTTGTAATGTTAATTTTTATTGTGGAAAACTTTAGCCTAGTTTAAAGCAATAAAAATAGGATTTGGTCATGTTCATTCATCAGCCAGAGAGAGCAAAGTGCATCATGTGCTGTGTTACTCAACCTCACTGCATTACAAGTTATTGCTTTAAAGCCCTCCTCTCCTCAACTTATTGTTTGCTTCATATTCACTTTGATCTCTTTGTTTTATAGTGAGCAAACTAATTATTTACAAGAGGGGTGATGGATTAGTTTTTTCCAGGCCACTAAAACTCTTCTTGAAAGTAAAGAGAGAACCGCCTCAGAAATGGAGGAATGATTAATGTTAGTGTTGCACGATAATAGAAACAAAATTATGTTGCAAGAAAAGAAAAAAACATTTAAATAAATAAATAAATAAAGTAAAAATTAAAAAAAGATAAAATAAGGGATTTGTGTGCTGCAGTATAAATAAAAAAAATGGAAATTAAAATATTTATTCATTAATAATATTAATATTTATTCTTACATTTATAGGGAGAAAGAAAAATTCAATGTACGCATCAAAACCGCCAAACAAGCACCAAAAAAATCTTGGAGTTATTGAGGTAACTTCCAGGTTAACTCCAGGTTAGCTAGCTAAGAGGCTAGTTCACTTCTTACAGGGGTAGATCCCAGAGTTGCCTGAAAAACTTCACCCACTTACCAATCGATAGGCTTGATTCTGGAGCTCTGTTAGCTGAGGAACATTGGTATCTGGTATCGTTCCTTTAATGGACACTAAAATGGGCGAACACCAGAGCCTTGTTGTTGTGCTTGTATAATGTGAAATCATGCATGGTTATCACTTTGAATCATATTTTTATATTCATTTTTATAACCTCCATACTGCTCCGTTTGATAGGTAATTGATCCTTAAAGGTGACATATTCTGCTCTTTTTCATCAACATATATTGGTCTAAGAGGTCCCCAAAACATGTCTTTAAAGTTTAAGCTCATAAAAACACTTTGAAATCAGATTCTGGTCTGCCTGTAAACCCCTCTTTTTCAGCCCTGCTCAGAACAGGCTGTTTTCTGTCTGTGCCTTTAAATGAGAATGAGCTCTCTGACCACGCCCCCTCAGGAAGTGGGTGTGGCCTCGGCTCTCCAGCACGTTGATCTAATGTTTACATGTTGGCTGAATATACACGGCTGCTCAGAGATCGCGTTACTTCAACCCTCTGAATCTGATCCAGAATCTGATCCTGACGGAGAGGCGCCTGCAGCAGGACCTTTGTGAACCATTGGTCACAGATTTAGTGTTTCTTGTTGTTTTATTTATCAGTATGTTGACGTGTGTCTTGGTACACAGCTACCAACATGTAGCTATGTGGCTATGCTAACTAGTGCTAGCACTTATCCATGATAAATAAAAATCCTCCACTAGATCTTGAAATCTGCAGACGTGGGGAGTAAAACCGACCTTTGTGTTTATTAAGACAGCCTACAACTAGCATGCCTCCCTCCTAAGCTCCTTGTTCGCACACATTTGTGCAGGTAATGAAAAACAGAGGAGGGGTTGAGTTGTATTTTATACAGTCTATGGGCTGAACAAGCTCCGAGCTCTGACTTCCTGTTACAGACCGGATGTTGTTGTGACGTAACGAAAACACTGAAAACTGAAACGGCTCGTTTCACACACATTTACAGAAAGGTGGAGAAATCAGAACAGGGGCAGAATGGATTCTTTTCATTCTCGGGGGGTTTGTAGACAGGGACACATATTTCAGGTAGAGAACCATTAAAAAGTCGTTGTTTCATGATATGTCACCTTTAACATTGTCAAAGATCGATCATGAAAAATACTTGAACTCTACATCCCTAGTGTCAGCCTAATTCGAAGTAGAGCCGCTGCTCCTTCGTGTCCAAAGGACTCATCTGAGGTGGTTCGGGAATTTGATAAGGACGCCTCCCTTTAGAGGTGTTCCGGGCAGGTCCAACTGGGATACACCCAGAACTCTTCGGAGGGATTATATATCCCACCTGGTCTGGGATCGCTTCAAGGTTCCCCAGGAGGAGCTGGAAAGTGTTGCTGGGGAGAGGGATGTCTGGGTCGATTTATTTGGACTGTTGCCTCCGCGACCCGACTCCGGAGAAGCAGAAGTAAATGGATGGATTGGTCATATGTTGCTAACTCACAGTAGCTCTGTGTTGATTTATCATGTTGCTCACTGGTGAGACCGCTCAGCGTGATCTTCTTCGTCGGCGTTAGTGAAGCCAGAAAACCAAAAGACACCAGAGGTACGTTGAACTGCCTTCGTAGTGTAGGCCTCTGCTCTCCAGCATCATCAGTTTAACTAGTTCATATTTGTTCTATGTTACCGAAAGCTTTTCATGCATCTTTATCTTTCTGCAGTTGGTTTGTTGGATTGGCATGTGTTCTTTGGCGTCTGAAATAAATCAAATCATGCTCCTGAATCGTGACCCTTCTTTTGTGCAGCTCCGCCCCGTGAAGTCATCCTTCAGCAGGAAGAGAACAGGATCAGCTGCAGCTCAGAGGGGATCTACCCAGAGCCCAAGCTCAACTGGACCTCCAGTCCTCCAACCGCTCTACAACCAGACACTCCGACAGTCCTGCAGACCGAGCAGAAGCTCTTCAGCATCAAGAGCTCTCTGCTGGTTCCAGACGGTGGGAGAGATTTTGACTACAGCTGCACCGTCACCGCTGGCAGGAGCAAAAATAGGGCAACTTTATACAGACCAGGTGAGTGTCTTAACACTTCTTTATCAGAGCTCAAAACAGAGAGGAGATATCCATCCATCTTTATTTATAGAGCACCAAATCCTAACATACGTTACCTGAAGACTCTTTCCAAACAGAGCAGGTCTAGACTGTACTCTATGTTTTATTATTAACAAAGACTCAACATCAAGACCTGATCAGATCCAGTCCCATCTTACAGACCGGACTCAGTCTGATCTCATCTTAATCCACCATGAGCAGAGCACTTTGCAGCATTTAGCAAGTTACAGTGGCAAGGACAAACTTCCTTTAACAGGCAGAAACCTCCAGCAGGACCAGACTCATGTTAGAGACACATCTGCTGAGACTGTGTTGGAGAGAGGGATAGAGGGAGATGAAGAGAGAGAGAGAGATGATAGTGGGGAGACGGATAGTAGTAGTTGTAGCAGCTGGAGTCTGGCACGTCCACAGCAGCAGAGATCCAGAGGAACCTACGAGACAAGGGAGACCAGAAGAAAGAAAAAGAGGAGAATAAATGGTGAAGGAAAGGATAGAAGGAAAGGAAGGGATAAGAAAAGCAGACATAAAGGATGAAGAAACATGGAAAGAACAAAGAGAGAAAGAAGGAAAGAAAGAAGGAACAAAAGAAAGAAAGAAGAGAAGGAATGAAAGAAAGAAAGAAGAAAAGAAAGAAAGAAAGAGAGAAAGAAAGAAAGAAAGAAAGAAAGAAAGAAAGAAGAAAGAAAGAAAGAAAGAAAGAAAGAAAGAAAGAAAGAAAGAAAGAAAGAAAGAAAGAAAGAAAGAAAGAAAGAAAGAAAGAAAGAAAGAAAGAAAGAAAGAAAGAAAGAAAGAAAGAAAGAAAGAAAGAAAGAAAGGATGAAAGAAAGACCCAAAAAAGGAATCTACAGCAGAGATCCAGAGGAACCTACGAGACAAGGGAGCTCAGGGACTCCAGAAAGGTCTATGGTTAGTAACTTTAATGGGACAGGCAGAGTTAAAGTGAGAGACAGGCAGAGAGGGGAGAGAGAGGGAAAGACAGGATCCCAGTGTGTCAGTCTAAGCCTATAGCAGCATAACTAAGAGCTGGTCCAAGCCTGATCCAGCTCTAACTATAAGTTTTATCAATTTGTGTTTTAAATCCTTTCAGATTCTCTCCCCTCGTCGGGCTCTGAAGTCACGATCCCCTGCACGTCCTCAAACATCCTCCAACAAAGCGTCATATGGAGATTTAACCACACTCAAAACATCCTGACCTGGACGGATGCCTCCTCAAAGGTTTCAGAGGAGTGGACTAAGTATGTGAAGAATGTGTCAGAGTCTGGAAGCCTCATGCTACAAGCCTTAACTCCGAACCAGGAGGGGACTTACACGTGTGAACTGAGAACAGCTGAGGAGATTCATATAAAGAGTACAGTGTTAACAGTGGAGGAAAGTCCAGGTGAGTGGTCATCACACTCTGACATGTCTGCTTATTCAAATGTTTAAGATGTTAACTCAACGTTTTCTACCATTTCAGGCTCTTCTACAGCAGGCATCGCAGTCGGGGTTATTGCAGCCATTTTGATTGTGGTTGTAGCTGTGGGTGTGGGTGTATACTACTTTGTGTTCAGAAAAGGAATCTGTAAAAAGGTAAGTGACACAGAGCATGAACACTTCCTGTCTTTTCATTCCTGGTTATTAGTTGTCCGTGTTCAGTCACATTTCCTGTTTTATATTTTGGCGTTCCCTGTTTTATTTTGTAGTTGTTGCCTCAGTGTGCCAGCTGTATCTTGACTTCTTGTCTTTGTGTGCTTGGTTGTGTGCCCTGACCTCATTTGGTCCACCTCTGTTTTGACTAGCTTCAGTGTATTTATTCTCGCCATCATCCTCTTCCTGCATCTTTGTGTTTTTGACGGTTCTTTGTTCGGCTGTTTGGTCTTTGTTTTATGAATCCACGATCTAGTCCAATATCTGAGAATCAACCAGTACTAAAGCCCAAGTATCCGAATCAGGACTTAAAAAGCTGGATCAGTGCATCCCTGAATACTGCCTCTACCTTAATGCATTTTCTGTGATATTTGTTCTGATGATGTTTTTTTTTTACTCAGGAAACGAGATCAAGTGAAGAGGAGAAAGATACAAAAGAAATGCAATTTTTAAAGTAAGTATTATCAGCATCTAAACTACTCACAGCTTCAAGTAAACAAACACATACAGCTGCAGCCAAGCGGCAACCTCCGGTCTTAAAATATGAAGCCAGTATGGCAGTGGCCTCGCGGTCCAAGTGCGCCCCATGTACAGAGACTTTAGTCCTCTTCACGAAACGTCGCTGCTTTGACTCCCAGCCTCGACCACTTTCTACACGTCTTCCCCTGCTCTCTACTCCCTACTCAAAAATGCTAAAAACTGCAGTTCCTCGAGTGTCCACTAGAGTCTGGTTCAGAAAGCACCTGAAACCACATACACTCCCATTCAAAGAAGACGATCTTTACAGCAGAAATAAACATGTTTACAGCCGGGTTCAAAAAACAGTTTAAATCTGAGTAGATCATTTGTCCATCGGCACACACTGTACGGGTGAATTTATTATAACTCATGAGTTTTTATTTAGATGAAAGCAACTTAAACAGTCATTTATACATGTTTTCTGGAAATGTTGTTATATAGTTTCACAAAATATGATATAATAATAAACAAATATAAAAGACATACCTTAAAATCTATAAAGTAACATAAAAACATCAAATAAATAAATTAGGGATGTAAATTTCAAGTATTTTAATCGATCTTTGGAAATGTTAACTATCAATTATCGATTAATCATTAAAAAAACGTAAATGTTTTCCATTTCAAAAACAATGCGAAATACGTTTTTCCCCCTGAATCAAATTTTCCTTCACGACATAATGTAACTGACAGTATTGAATATCTACGGATCGTATTGAGGTGTTCAAAATGTTAAACACGCTGAATATCAACATGTGGAGCAGGCTCATAATCTCTGCAGACATGCAGTCATAAAAGTGAAGGCTCAGACTTCAACAAGGGAACTGAACAGAAACATGTTTCAGACTCAGTGTCCAGTTTTCTAAAGCGCTCGTGGAGACCTGTCACTCAGCCGCAGCCCCCAGCTGAGTGTCTCTGCTGTGAGCAACACCTTCAGTCAGCTGATTCACATCCAAACATGCTTTAAACTTCAAACACCTCCCTGATAGCTGATCCAAATATGAGACCACATGATGTTTGTTCCACGTGAGAGAAAATCCAAACAAAAACATGTGTTCGAGTAAGTTCTTAACAATCAATTAATCGGTACTCGATTCATTGTTGACATCCCTAAATTAATAAATAAATACAAACTAAAAAGGCAGTTTACTTCACCAACATAGTCAGGGCATGTTTGATGTATAATTAGGGGCAGACTTTCCAATATGACGACTGTCAAATTTCTGCTTCAGAAACAAATGATTGACGTCTATGTGTTACAGTCTGTGTCTGCAGCACAGGACGAGAACCAGCGGGGTTAAAGATAGAATACAGCAAAACATGTAGCATGAAATACGTTTCTGTGTTTGCTGTAAAAGGACATTTTTGAGGTGTTGAGAAAGAGGTTTCTGTTTCTTAACTCAGATGCTGGTATGATAAAATGGCTGGATTGAATGCTGTCATGTTTGTTTCTGCAGAAGATGTTTTTATAAAAGCTAAATCTGTTTCTGTTCTGTTTACAGTTCCAACGGTAACGGAAGTGCAGTAAATTTCAAAGTGGAACCATGAGAGACTCCAGTTCTACAACAGACTGAGAGAAGAATGGTCAGGAGGGGGAGCAAGTCAAGAACCGAGGAGGAGACGGATGATTACAGGCGAGGGATCAAACATGAGGATGTACGAACGAGCTGCGATCACATGACCGGACAGTTGGTCGTCTTTCTGCCAGGAAGACAGTTTGAGTCACACTAAGATTCAGAGTCTATGTACGACTCTTCAGAGTCACTAATTTATTTATTTTGATGGCCGAAAGAATCAAACATGCTGTCCCTCCTCTACCTCATGTGCTCTCTTATAAACACTACGTTTAACTGGAGGTTTGCCGACAACAAACACAAGTTGAATCACTGGATGAAGAGCTGAACTCTCAGGATGGAGCACAAAGCTTGAGTTATAACAGGTTGGAGTTTATCTACACAGTCTACAGTGGGAGAAGCTCCACCTGCTGAAGACTAGTTGTGACGTTTTTTTAAAGGCTGCATACCCTGTCATAGTTTGAAGCAGGTGTTTGATGTTTGAAGATGTGATCAAATTAAATTAAAGGAGGGGCATGGATGCAAAAGTTTGTTATGAATCCTTAAAGCACTATCATCATGTCCTCACCATTATTCTCCATGTGCTCCAAATTCTGCTGTTTCGTTTTAATCCTCGTCATCGTCGGAGTAGGAACAAAGACTTTGGACCCAGGGTCTAAATTTAGTTCAGGGGTTGATAATCTCCCCCCTTAAACGCGCCTGCTAGGGGGGTAGTACTTTCAAAGGTCCCGGGACTTTCGGGGGGCGGGGCATGCAATGCTGAATGCTGATTGGTAGATTAACGCAGTGTTTTTATTCCTCCCTCCGTCCACAATAACATCACACACATCTGTGATTCTCTTGATTTCTCTTTCTTTCATTAGTTTTTATTTGTTCTATCTTTTTTGTATGTGTGTGTACTTTTCAAAAGAAGAAGCTGTGATTCTCTTGATTTAGCAGCTTGTAACAGTAGTCTTCTCTCAGCCCACCGTGAATGCGTCTCTCCTCCCGGTGTTCCGGTTTTAAAAGTGACCCTGTAAACTGGAGACCTTCAGCTGAACGTGTCAGTGTTTGTGGAGTTTACACAGCTGTTGAAACACAGAGGGAGTTCCTGGGAATGCAAACTACTTTAGTTTTTATTAAGATTTCAAAATATCCTCATCAGATATTTAATGATCGTCTAAAGATGTTTATGATGGATGCATCCTATGGTGTCATCTGTGATGAATGGCATTCCTCTTTGTTTTACTGCCCTCTACTGGTCTGGTGGTGTAGTGCATTTACTTTTTATTTCCTCCATACGTCACTGGCCTGATTTACACAATCTACCCGAGACTTCAGCCTGTGGTCGAAACACAGACAACAATGGGGGACCAGGAACCTTTTAGTTCAGGGGAAAGTAGTTCTGGGGGCTAAAAGACCCCTGGAACTCTTGGTTGAAATGCACCTTATGTCACAAAGGGGTGAAGAGGTAGTTAAGGCTTTTGCACACTGAGTCTGCCTGTGTTTAATTCTCTTCATTATGAAAATTTGCAGCATGTGACAAAGTGGAACAGCGAGGAGGACTTAGTGGTTCTGAAAACGAAACAAGAGCCCGGAGAGTTTCACCTGCAGGTGGAGGAGCTGCACAATTATCCAAATCCTGTATATACAACTGGATCTGCAGACAATCTGACAAGATCATGGTCACTGGTTGTCCATATTTCCTCAAGCAGAAACCACTCACAGCACCCTCTGAACATTTCGTTGCGGCGCTGTTGCTCACTCGTATTATGAAGACAATGAATGTAGTTGTATTTCTAGAGAGCTGAAGATCAAGTACCCGGAGCATTAGAGACACACCAGCTGAGTAAAGATGTGTTCACTTTGTTCTGAAATCAAAGTATGAAGGATTTAATCGTCCGTTGTAAATCAAAGACGACTTCTTTGTTGTGTGGAACTGTAATCACGTAAAACTGGATCTATGTGTTTCTTTTTCTTTTTTACTTGAAAATGTTGTTTAGTCTTTTTTTTATGCTAATTTCCTTTATGTATTCAAATTGATCAAATCATGAAGAGAGCTTTGATACTGCCTTTATTTTTCTACCCTTAATGATAATAAATGAAAATCCTCAGCTCTGTGTTTCAGCTGTGTGTAAATTCAAACGTAGTGTGGAGTTTACACTCTGCTAACTGCTGAGATAGTTCCAACGTTAGCATAAGTTACATCTCAGTAATGTATTATTATTATATTCAAAAATCATCCTGAGTTTTGTTAGTAACGACTTTGCCCCCTAACTTAAGACTCAACTTATACAGAGCTGCTGCAACAGGACACTGAACTCTAAACGCTCTGAAGATCTCAACACGCCTGTGTCTCTAACCTTCTATCTTGCAGGAGTGTTGTGCATGAGTTGGTTATTTACTCCCTGAAAACATGTGGGAGTGTTTCTGTTACAGAGACACATGAACCTGTAGACCTCTGTTGGGTTCAGCAGGGTCTGTTTTCTTGTTCCAGACTTCCCTGATGTCAAAACAAACAGCATTGAAGGTGAACACAGGTGGAATGATGAAGAACAGAAGTGTACTTTTTATGTGTTTGATGTAATTCTGGCGATCCTTTGAAAACACTTTGACTGCTTTTCTTTTTAGTGTTTATAAAATCTAAGTTTTTATATTTAAAGGTGACATATCATGCAAAATTGACTTTTTAATGGTTCTCTAACTGAAATATGTGTCCCTGTCTACAAACCCCCCGAGAATGAAAAAAATCCATTCTGCCCCTGTTCTGATTTCTCCACCTTTCTGTAAATGTGTGTGAAACGAGCCGTTTCAGTTTTCAGTGTTTTCGTTATGTCACAACAACATCCGGTCTGTAACAGGAAGTCAGAGCTCGGAGCTTGTTCAGCCCATAGACTGTATAAAATACAACTCAACCCCTCCTCCGTTTTTCATTCCCTGCACAAATGTGTGCGAACAAGGAGCTTAGGAGGGAGGCATGCTAGTTGTAGGCTGTCTTAATAAACACAAAGGTCGGTTTTACTCCCCACGTCTGCAGATTTGAAGATCTAGTGGATGATTTTTATTTATCATGGATAAGTGCTAGCGCTAGTTAGCATAGCCACATAGCTACATGTTCGTAGCTGTGTACCAAGACACACGTCTACATACTGATAAATAAAACAACAAGAAACACTAAATCTATGACCAATCATTCAGAAAGGTCCTGCTACAGGCGCCTCTCCGTCAGGATCAGATTCAGAGGGTTGAAGTAACGCGACCTCTGAGCAGCCGTGTATATTCAGCCAACATGTAAACATTAGATCAACGTGCCGGAGAGCCGAGGCACATCCACTTCCTGAGGGGGCGTGGTCAGAGAGAAAACAGAGTGTTCTGAGGAGGACTGAAGAAGAGGACTTTTCAGGCAGACCAAAATCTGATTTCAAAGTGTTTTTTTGAGCATAAACTTTAAAGACATGTTTTGGGGACCTCTTAGACCAATATATGTTGATGAAAAAAGCGTGATATGTCCCCTTTAACAAACATGATTTCTAACTTGATGGATGCTTTTGTGATTTGGTTTCATTAAGTGTGGAACAAAGGCCTTTTTGTCAGAGAGTGGATTAAAAACTTGGGGAAACCCTGCGACAGGGCGGTTTGGACTCAACATCTAATCTCCTTTTTATAAACCACGTTAGATTAAATCTGTTTTGAAGGTAATGTCAGGATCTGCTACCATTTTTTAAATTGGAGAAGATCAAACACACCATTCATGGTTCAACAGATACATTTTACAGGTGTTGGCAGCCTCTCATCTCTCACTTTCAAAGAATGCAATCTATTTAGCTGAAGTAAAGTGGTGGCAGGATGATTACGTATGCTCACTAGTGATCTAGGAAGAACATGTTGATGATTGATAACAGGATGTCCTTCTTTGTTTGTTTGATATTGTTCGTTTCTGTGTTATTATTTTTTTTCTTTATTTTTTGTTAGGTGAACTCTCTGTTATACACTTTGCATACATGTATTCATTTGCTTGTCTCTGTTTGTCTTACTGCAGTTTTTAAATGTTAAAATGAATTAAATTTGGTTTAAAAAACAAACATGCGGCTAAAAGCCTTCAAATAACTGATTAAATAGGTTACGTGTCCAGCTCTAACTCCTCAGCAGTGTTCACATATCCACACTGAGCAGCTTCTCTACCTCAGCAGGAGGACTGACAGACACCTTTAATCATGTCGGCCTGTTCCTGTGTACCTGTCATCACTGCTTACAGTACATGAAGTCGTTTCTCTTTCACTCTGATCCAGGCAGCTGCCAACACTGAGACCTAGTATTTAACCGCCCCTGCGCCAGTAAGTCCTCAACTTTCCAGTCAAGAGTTATGAAAATAACATTGCTGGAAAAAACGCCCTGAATCATGATAAGCTGCTAACACCATAAAAACAAACTGATGCAAGACACTTTGTAATCTAAATGTAATATTTGAAGCCCTGCGTTTATTTAGTTAACTAATTTAATATATTAAATCATCAAATTGCTATTTCTATCAGTCAATCAATCTTTATTTACAAAAGCGCAAAATCACAACAAATGTTAACAGGCAGAAACCTCCAGCAGGACCAGACTCATGTTAGACACACATCTGCTGAGACCGTGTCAGAGAGAGGGATAGAGGGAGATGAAGAGAGAGAGAGATATTAGTGGGGAGACGGATAGTAGTAGTTGTAGCAGCTGGAGTCTGACACGTCCACAGCAGCAGAGATCCAGAGGAACCTACGAGACAAGGGAGCTCAGGGACTCCAGAAAGGTCTATGGTTAGTAACTTTAATGGGACAGGAAGAGTTAAAGTGAGAGACAGGCAGAGAGAGGAGAGAGAGGGAGAGACAGGATCCCAGTGTGTCAGTCTAAGCCTATAGCAGCATAACTAAGACCTGGTCCAAGCCTGATCCAGCTCTAACTATAAGCTTTATCAAAAAGGAAAGTTTGAAGCCTACTCTTAAAAGTAGAGAGGGTGTCTGCCTACACACACACACACACACACACACACACACACACACGTCCCAGACTTGCTTGTAGACTGAGATTATATGTTCTGAGCTGACGCCCAAACACATTCAAGTCAGAACCACAGTTTACTGGATTTAAAAGCCACAGCAGCCTCTGGGTGGACCTCTGTGATTATTTCTAAAAACAGAGTTTATTGCTTACCGCTCTATGTAGAAGAAGACGCATGCTCAGAACGTTCTGGTGTTTGACGTGCAGCACTCATAACACCTCACCGCCCCCTGCTGGTGACACTGTGGTACTTCAGCCTGTGAGCCTCCTGCAGCTTGTCTGTGGACAGAGGAACATCAGCACAGCTCTCAGGTGGACAGAGGAACATCAGCACAGCTCTCAGGTGGACAGAGGAACATCAGCACACCTCTCAGGTGGACAGAGGAACATCAGCACACCTCTCAGGTGGACAGAGGAACATCAGCACAGCTCTCAGGTGGACAGAGGAACATCAGCACACCTCTCAGGTGGACAGGGGAACATCAGCACACCTCTCAGGTGGACAGAGAAACATCAGCACACCTCTCAGGTGGACAGAGGAACATCACAGCACAGCTCTCAGGTGGACAGAGGAACATCAGCACACCTCTCAGGTGGACAGAGGAACATCAGCACACCTCTCAGGTGGACAGAGGAACATCACAGCACAGCTCTCAGGTGGACAGAGGAACATCAGCACACCTCTCAGGTGGACAGAGAAACATCAGCACACCTCTCAGGTGGACAGAGGAACATCAGCACACCTCTCAGGTGGACAGAGGAACATCAGCACACCTCTCAGGTGGACAGAGGAACATCAGCACACCTCTCAGGTGGACAGAGGAACATCAGCACACCTCTCAGGTGAACAGAGGAACATCAGCACACCTCTCAGGTGGACAGAGGAACATCAGCACACCTCTCAGGTGGACAGAGGAACATCAGCACACCTCTCAGGTGAACAGAGGAACATCAGCACACCTCTCAGGTGGACAGAGGAACATCAGCACACCTCTCAGGTGGACAGAGAAACATCAGCACACCTCTCAGGTGGACAGAGAAACATCAGCACACCTCTCAGGTGGACAGAGGAACATCAGCACACCTCTCAGGTGGACAGAGGAACATCAGCACACCTCTCAGGTGGACAGAGGAACATCAGCACACCTCTCAGGTGGACAGAGAAACATCAGCACACCTCTCAGGTGGACAGAGGAACATCAGCACACCTCTCAGGTGGACAGAGGAACATCAGCACACCTCTCAGGTGGACAGGGGAACATCAGCACACCTCTCAGGTGGACAGGGGAACATCAGCACACCTCTCAGGTGGACAGAGGAACATCACAGCACAGCTCTCAGGCTGGTTTTTATATTATATCTATGTGTTTTAAGGTTCAGTTTAAACGTCATAAGCAGAGATGTTCTCACCTGTGTTCATGAAGTGATGGATGTCATGTCCTCGTAAGTTTGAAGCTCGTGCTCAATGCTCCCATTAGCTTGTTTGTAGTCACGTGAGGGGTCAGGAAGTAAAGTGTAGCATAGAGATACGCCCATTAAATGCCCATATAAGGGCATGACACTACAGGGCAGCACAGGATGGTGAGAGGAAGAGAGAAAGAAGAAGAAGAAGAAGAAGAAGAAGAAGAAGAAGAAGAAGAAGAAGAAGAAGAAGAAGAAGAAGAAGAAGAAGAAGAAGAAGAAGAAGAAGAAGAAGAAGAAGAAGAAGAAGAAGAAGAAGAAGAAGATGAAGATGAAGAAGAAGATGATGAAGAAGAAGAAGAAGAAGAAGAAGAAGAAGAAGAAGAAGAAGAAGAAGAAGAAGATGAAGATGAAGATGAAGAAGAAATTAATAATAATAATAATGGTAAATGGACTTGTATTTTTCTAGTCTTTCTGACCACTCAAAGCGCTTTTACACACACACACACACACACACATATTCATCACATTCATTAATGGTACAGGTTGCTCATGTCAGGAACCATCGTTAATCTCATTCACACACCTCTGAACAACAGAGGGAGCAATTCAGGGTTCAGTGTCTTGCTCAGACTCTACTCACTGAACCACAGCCACCACCCGACCTCATAACAATACCAATAATAGTAATAATAATCCAATAAATAAAGCCTCTACCATCAGTGAGTGGATGTGCTGAGTAGTGTGGAAACGTTTTGAGTGGTCAGACTAGAAAAGAGATATATAAGTACAAGTCCATTTACCATTTACATCAGGTTAATAATTAATGTTTCATTAATGTAGGTCTATATCTGGACAGTAGAGCTTATTCTGACCTCAAAGTCAAAAAGTCAAAGTCTTCTTTATTGTCAAATAAACTGCAGTATGCACCAGACATGCAGAGGATTTGATATTAGGTTTCTCTCTCAGACCCTAGCAACGACAACAACTGATAAACATAGGAAAGCTAGAAAAAGATAAGAAGTAAGCTAATAAAAATAATAAAATACAGTTTAAAACAGTGCAAAAACTTTGCTATAGTGCAATTTAAAATCATAGTGAGTGTGTGCGTTTCAGTCCTGAGGATGACAGACCCCAGCGTTAGATTTGGGGGGGGGGGGGTCAGTGACCGGGTCAAGTCTGTGAAGGGGGCACTATGGGACGAGGGGACAAAACAGGGAGAGAGTTCAGCATCCTGACTGCCTGGTGATCTGATTCAAACTAAATACAAATGAATAAATATAAATAAATACAAATCAATTAATAAGTAAATAAATAAATAAGTAAATAAATAAATAAAGCATTAAAGGACAATAAAAAGGTTTTAAGAAGAAGATGACATCATATCAGGTAAAATAGAAAAGAATAATAACAAAAATTAAAAACAATTAATTAGTCAGATAAAAAATAAAAATCAAAAGTGGTTAAAAGGATGAAGTCACTTAAAAGCATGTCTGTAAAAATGAGTTTTAAGAAGAGATTCAAAAGATGCCACTCACTGCACTTCGCTCTCATCTGTAACTTCTTTATGTTTGGACATAAAGAGAGCCTCATAATGCTTAAAAAAGAGCTTTTAAAAGTCTCCTCCAGACCTCAGAACACACTGACAGCTGAAGCAGATCAAACACAACAACTCTTGAAAGTTCAAGTTCAAAAAAACAAGTGACTCCATCCCTGCAACCTCAACACAAGAGGACAAATACCTCAAACATTCCAAACAGTGTTATGACTTCCTCGGGTGGAGTTCCCTCCAATTTAATGAGTACGCTGGCCCAGCCTCTGCGTGTTTCCCATCTCCATGTGACGCCGCCTCATTTTCTTTCACTGTGAATGACAGAGCTTCAGATGAAAGATGGCGAGCATGAGGCAGCATGTATTCGTCCTGGCTCTCGCCTGTTTGCTGCAATTTGCAAGAGGAGGTGAGTGCTGTCTTTATGAATCATGGATATGTTTAGATTAGGAGTGCAACACAGGAAGGTTTGTTTACTGTAAGGTCTGAATGTTGATTCAAACTGGAGCTAAATAAGCTGAAGCATGTGAACGTGAGTGTGTGTGCGGTTGAGGAAAGTGAATGAGAAGGTGTGTCCAAACTTTTGACTGGTATGTGTAGTTCAATGTTTTTTATTTATTTTACTTATTTTCAACATTGTAGATTAATACTGAAATGAATACACTACACTTGTGACTGGTAGTGATATCTTAAAATATGAATATATCCTCCTCTGCTGATTCTTAGTTCACTCTCAGAGGTAATCAGAGGCTTAGTCATCCCATAGCTACTACGATGTAGTCATTCGTGGTTTTTGTAGTCGTGGGTTTGCACTCCACCACAACCTGATATAAGAAGGATGAGGATGTTTTGACAGCTGACTTTGCTGCAGGCTTCAGGGTGTTTTTGTCAAAGACAACCGTGACGCCTCCTGTCGCTGTAAATCTGACACCTCCCATCTTAGACAACTGCTCTCATTTTACAACGTTAAAACATCAGAATGTAAAGTTGCACTGATTGCATACACAGGAAGAACGTGCTGCACTCAGATGTTATCAGGGGCGGGATGAGTCAGCAGTAGTGAGGAGCAGAGAGTGGCGTAAGATTTTCTGGACGTCATAATCGAAACAAAAGAAACGTAGTAAAGGTCAGATAAGTTCTCTGAGAGTCATCTTTCCTCCCATGGAAACATGAAACAACAAAAACATGAGGCAAACTGAGTCTGACCTGAGCTCTACTACTACTAATAATAATAGTAATAATATTAATTATATTAATAATAACAAAATTAATACAATTAATAACAATAATAATAATAATGATACAAGCAATAATATAGATAATATTGATTATAATAACAATAATTATTATTATTATTGTTATTGTTACATTAATAATAAAATTACAAAAATAATCATTATACTGATGATGATAATAATAATAATAATAATAATAATAATAATAATAATGATGATAAATAATAATAATACAAACAGTAATATTAAAAAATATATTACACATTCATCATAATTATTAATATAAAGATAATTATAATTGTGTTTATGACATACTTTTCAAAAATCAGGTTTATAAAGTGCTTTACACAAGATCACATGAGGCAAGATCAAGAAATAAAACATATTTTGAAATACATACAATTCTTTAAAAAGAACTCTAAAGGAATACATTTTTAAAATGGTTTAAGTTAAATTACATGAAGTTCAGGTAAAAACAGGAAAGGCTCTGTGAAGTAGTGTTTGAATAGATCAGCATGTGTCGTCTCACATGGTATAGGGAAGCTAAAACAAAAGAGGGTGTGTTCCTCTGAAGTGGAACATTAGAGAGCTGAGTCCATGTTCTGTTTGTCAGATAAGGCATGTGCAGGAACTTTCAGGGAAACTGTGCCCAGACGTCAGGAATGATAATGAAGCATTCATTGCAGGATTTTTCCCCCCTTAGCGTTTTACACCAACCATCTCCCTTAAAAACCTGCACAGCTGTACAAATGTTGGATTAGGAGAGCAGGGTTACTGGAAGTCAGAAAAAAAGTGGCCTGTGGAAAAAATGATACGCCCAAAGAAAACATTGAAAGTATTACTCTGATACTGCAATGCCTGGAATCCTGCAAAACCTGAAGCACCTTATTCTGCTGACTCTTACTCACCTGCAGGCGTTACCAAACATAAACAGGAGCTTCCCCTCGCCTGGTTACTCATGCTGTATTTACATGGGCAGAAAAACTGCCTTTACTGAATGTGTCTGTGTCTGCGGCTCGAGTTCATGTGAGGAGAGGGAGCAAAAACAACAGGGCGGTTTAGCTACATGCATCTCTTGAGGATTGGAGATCCGTAGGCCGACATTACTTTGAGTTCACGAGGACAGGATGTGAGGGCAGAGAGTAAACTGATAAATCTGCAGAGCTGCAAACTCAGAATTAAAACATGACACTCAACAGGGACACATGAGAAGTTATCTGACCTTGAACCTGTGTGAAAGCTGAGTCCATGTCTTACACTGTTCTGCATGCATCCAACCAAAGACTCAACATCAAGACCGGATCAGATCCAGTCCCATCTTCCAGACAGGACTCAGTCTGATCTCATCTTAATCCACCATGAGCAGAGCACTTTGCAGCATTTAGCAAGTTACAGTGGCAAGAACAAACTTCCTTTAACAGGCAGAAACCTCCAGCAGGACCAGACTCATGTTAGACACACATCTGCTGAGACCGTGTTGGAGAGAGGGATAGAGGGAGATGAAGAGAGAGAGAGATGATAGTGGAGAGACAGATAGTAGTAGTTGTAGCAGCTGGTTGCATCTGTTGCAATGATCCAGAGGAACCTACGAGACAAGGGAGCTCAGGGACTCCAGAAAGGTCTAAGAAAAGAGAGGGAGACCAGAAGAAAGAAAAAGAGGAGAATAAATGGTGAAGGAAAGGATAGGAGGAAAGAACAGGATAAGAAAAGGAGACATAAAGGATGAAGAAACAAAGAGAGAAAGAAATAAGAAAAGAGAGGAGGGAAGAAAGAAAGAAAGAAAGAAAAAGAAATACAGAAAGAAAGAAAAAGACAGAAAGAAAGAAGGAAAGAAAAGAAGAAAGAAAGAAAGAAAGAGAGAAAGAAAGAAAGAAAGAAAGAAAAAGAAATACAGAAAGAAAGAAAGAAAGAAAGAAAGAAAGAAAGAAAGAAAGAAAAGAAGAAAGAAAGAAAGAAAGAAAGACCCAAAAAAGGAATCTACTGGCAGAGATCCAGAGGAACCTACGGGACAAGGGAGCTCAGGGACTCCAGAAAGGTCTATGGTTAGTAACTTTAATGGGACAGGAAGAGTTAAAGTGAGAGACAGACAGAGAGAGGAGAGAGAGGGAAAGACAGGATCCCAGTGTGTCAGTCTAAGCCTATAGCAGCATAACTAAGACCTGGTCCAAGCCTGATCCAGCTCTAACTATAAGCTTTATCAAAAAGGAAAGTTTGAAGCCTACTCTTAAAAGTAGAGAGGGTGTCTGCCTCCTGGACACTGACTGGTAGATGATTCCAAAGGAGAGGGGCCTGATAACTGAAGGTCTTACCTCCCATACTACTTTTAGAGACTTTAGGTACGACGAGCAGGCCTGCATGTTGGGAGCGTAGCATTTTCTAGAGGGGTAATAGGGAACTGAGCTCTTTAAGATTCAAAGGTTTCTGATCATTAAGAACTTTGTAGGTCAGAAGAAGGATTTTAAATTCTAGTCTAGACTTTGTGGGGAGTCAGTGTAGAGAAACTAACCCTGGAGAGATGTGCTCTCTTTTCCTAGCTCTAGTCAGTACTCAAGCTGCAGAAGTTCAGAGACTTATTAGGTCAGCCTGATAAAGGGGAGTTACAGTAATCCAACCTGGAGGTAACAAATGCATGGACTGTTGGACGTGGATGTGTCTAATTTTCTAAATATTGAACAAGTGAAAAAAGGCTGACCTTGAAATTTGCTGAATGTCGGAGTTGAAGGACAAATCTTGATCAAATAGGACTCCTAGGTTCCTAGCAGAGGTGCTGGATGCCAGACTGATGCCGTCTAAGGTACTGATGTTATTAGAAAAAGCCTCTCTGATGTGTTTGGGGCCGATAACAATCACCTCAGTTTGATCAAAAACAGGATTGAAAGGTCCTTTAAGGTCGCTCACTTGATGTTGGTGTTGATGCAACCTGAGCTTTAATACACGTTTCTTTCTCCAGATGTTCCAGGTGAAATTACAGGAAACTGTAATTTCATGGAAGACTGCATCCTACCGTGCAAATTCAACAACGGAGGAGACCCACTCATCCACTGGAGATTCGGAACAGGAAATGAAAAAGTCCTTTCCTACTACAAAAATCAAGAGCAGCCGGACAACCAAGCCGACCGCTTCAGAGGCAGAACATCACTGTTTGGGAATATCACCGAAGGAGACGCCTCGCTCCGGCTGAAAAGGGCGGAGCTTCAGGACAAGGGCAGATTCAAGTGCTACACCAGCACTACAGCTGGCATGGATACCTTAGTGATTGACCTCGAAGTGAACGGTATGAGAGAGTCACAAACACGAGCACACACTGAACAGAACTGTTTCAAACTTCTTTTTCTTTCCAGCTCCGCCTCGCTTCGTCAAGATTCACCAGGTAGGAAACAGGATCACCTGCAGCGCTGAAGGAGTCTACCCTCGGCCTAATCTCACCTGGTCCTCCTGTCCTCCATCCTCTCCCAACGTCACTGAAGAACCCAAAGTCCTGCAGACTGAGCAGCAGCTCTACAACATCAGTGGATCTGTGATAGTTCCAGACGGTGAGAGCGATCTGAGCTGCAGCTGCACCATCAGCGCTCGCACCAACAAGAGGAGCGCCACTTTGTTCAGGAGTAAGAAACCCTCCAGTCTCTGTGGACCTGGACGTAGTGGATCAGTCTGACTCCAACAGCTGATGGCGAGGCTCCCTTCATATTCCTACTAACGCTCCAGTGTGTGTTTATTTTGTCTTCCAGCTTCAGTCAATGCCTCCAACACTGAAACCACAATCCTCTGCACTGCAAACCCACCAGACAGCCCACAAACCAAGCTCACCTGGAGATTCAACAGCAGTGAGATCATCGTGGACCAAACCACAGCCGGGTCTGACGGGGTCTCTCAGAAGTGGAAGGAGCATGTGAGGAATGTGTCTGAAAATGGAAGCCTCATTTTGAAAAACCCGTCTTCGGCTCTCAACGGACTGTACACGTGTGAACTCAGTACAGCTGAGGAGGACTACGTGACGGACACCGTTCTACAGGCTATAACAACAACAGGTAAGGATATCCATGGAAACATGATTATTCTTGCTGTGAGGATCAGATTTTTTTGAATGGGTGTGTATGCAGCTTCAGGGATTTTCAGCGCCAGCCCCAAGTGGACACTCAAGGTACTGCAGTTTTTGGCACTTCAAGCCTCATTTCTCATGACTGAAGGTTGTCACTCGCTCTGAACACATGAGCTAAAGATGAGCACACTAGATGCTTCTTTTGTAAAGTTAGTTTGTTGTGATTCGTCAGGTCGACTCAGGTGTCAGCCAGTGGCGGAGCCAGGAGGTGGCCAGGGGTGGCCATGGCCACCTCTGAAAACTGATTGGCCATCCCTGTGGCCACCCTGAAATTCTGAAACATGATTGGCTGTTTGCCATGTCAGAGGAAATACTTATATTCAAATCAGCTGTTGTGTTTCAGCGAGCTGCAGAGACAGTAGTTTCTGTGGATTTGAATATTATGTTTGTTGATGCTTTGACTTTAGACAATCATCTTCATTTTGAGTCCTTAGAGAGTTCAGCAGATTTAAATGTTAACACTCTGTTGAGCTACGTTTTTAATGTTAACTTTAGAAATCTATAAAAATGTAACATTTGTTAAATTATTTTAGAAAAAGAAGTTAAAGGTGACATATCACGCTTTTTTCATCAACATATATTGGTCTAACAGGTCCCCAAAACATGTCTTTAAAGTTTATGCTCAAAAAAACACTTTGAAATCAGATTCTGGTCTGCCTGTAAACCCTCTTCTTCAGTCCTCATCAGAACAGTCTGTTTTCTCTCTGACCACGCCCCCTCAGGAAGTGGGTGTGGCCTCAGCTGTCCAGCACGTTGATCTAATGTTTACATGTTAGCTGAATATACACGGCTGCTCACAGACCCGCGTTACTTCAACCCTCTGAATCTGATCCAGAATCTGATCCAGACGGAGAGGCGCCTGCAGCAGGACCTTTCTGAAGGATTGGTCACAGATTTAGTGTTTCTTGTTGTTTTATTTGTCATCATGTCGACGTGTGTCTTGGTACACAGCTATGAACATGTAGCTATGTGGCTATGCTAATAAGCGCTAGCACTTATCCATGACAAAATCATCCACTAGATCTTCAAATCTGCAGACGTGGGGAGTCAAACCGACCTTTGAGTTTATTAAGACAGCCTACAACTAGCATGCCTCCCTCCTAAGCTCCTTGTTAGCACACATTTGTGCAGGTAATGAAAAACGGAGGAGGGATTCAGTATTATTTTATACAGTCTATGGGCTGAACAAGCTCCGAGCTCTGACTCCGGGACAAACCGGATATTGTTGTGACGTAACAAAAACAGGGAAGTCTGAAACGGCTCGTTTCACACACATTTACAGAAAGGTGGAGAAATCAGAACAGGGGCAGAATGGATTCTTTTCATTCTCGGGGGGTTTGTAGACAGGGACACATATTTCAGGTAGAGAACCATTAAAAAGTCCATTTTGCATGATATGTCACCTTTAAAGTAGATGTGATTATTGGAAGTAACCCTCCTAGGTTTGGGGTAAGCCCCTAATGTTTTCCACGCCTGGCCAACCCTTTAACAGTCAGTGCGCCAGTTTGGCCACCCAAGCCAAGTCTGTGTGGCTCCGCCACTGGTGGCAGCACTGCATTTCAAGCACGCCACAAACTTCTCCCAAAATGTTCCTGTTATTGATGCTCGTCTGTTTCTTAAAAAGTTTAATTGACAGATTTTTGTCTCTTTTCAGAATCTTCATCTAACACTGTGGCAATTATTGGTTGGGTGCTTGGAGCCATTGTGGCACTAGCAGTAGCAGCAGTACTGATGTTCCTGGTGATACGCCATGTTAGAAATAAAAGAGACAGAAGTGTAAATAATGACGGAGGACGTCAAAACAAGTAAGTGCCCATATTCATCATCAGTTGTGACTATTATGAAAGAAAGTTCTGAACATGAATGAATGTAATGATGATTTTGGTGTCAGCTGTGTTCATTTCCAGTGCTGTGTGTTTCTTTTGATTGGGGAGATGAAGACATTTTCCAATTTTAGAGTGTTAAAGAAGTATCCACTATTCTCTCATCTACTTTAATATATTCATGTTTCCCTTTAGTTTTCATTTCAGAGCTAAGTATACCGCCTGCAGGAAGCGTTGAACTGGAACAAGCAAGAAATGAGGAGGCTGTGTCCCAAAGCACAGAGAACTAGAATCAAACCCCGGCACCCTCACATCTCTGTAAGATGAAATGAATGAAGGATTTATAGTTTACACAAATGAAGAAACGGACCTCTCTCCGAGGGGTTGAAGGACGAGATGATGCATTTTGAGCCTCATCCACATTGACTCATGAAGGTAGAGGACACGCTGCACTCTGGACACTCCATGATTGTTTTGGGGTTTGAGGGTCTCCAGCTCAGGACATGCCTAACATCCTTGAACTCGTGTGCGGTAAAGAAGAAGAAGAAGAAGAAGAAGAAGAAGAAGAAGAAGAAGAAGAAGAAGAAGAAGAAGAAGAAGAAGAAGAAGAAGAAGAAGAAGAAGAAGAGAAGAAGAGAAGAAGAAGAAGAAGAAGAAGAAGAAGAAGAAGAAGAAGAAGAAGAAGAAGAAGAAGAAGAAGAAGAAGAAGAAGAAGAAGAAGAAGAAGAAGAAGAAGAAGAAGAAGAAGAAGAAGAAGAAGAAGAAGAAGAAGAAGAAGAAGAAGAAGTCAGAGCAGCTGCAGGGGAGTTACTGGAATCTGCTTGTGAATGTCAGAACTATGAGTTAGCTGCTGATGCTCTTTAAACCTGCTGTGTTCAGAGCCTGGCTGTTCAAACGTTAGTCTGTGTAAGACGGATCTGATTTCATCTTGTGTTCTAAACAGGATGAGGTCAAACTGCTCACTTGTGTCAGAACGGATGACATGCTGTTGTGGATATCTGAATATAAACACTTGAGAGGAGTGTTTACTTTAAATTTAAAGAGCTGCTCATCAGAGAAAACCAGCCTGACTGGTTCAAGTTAATGAAATGGGAAGATAACTTTTCAGCTCGAGCTTTTTTAGGGATGTTTGATACATTTAAAGGGACAGTTCACTAAAGGTATTTGTGAGTATCCCAGGGACTCTGCAGACGACATTGTACCGTTACAAACAGCTGATGCTCCACGTAGAGAGGTTTTAGCTAATGCTAGTTTCCAGCTCGTGTCCCTCGTGAGATCAAAACAGAAGAGTTCAAAATGCCAACATCTGGGGTTTTTGTTAAAGATCTTTGAATCTTGTCTTGATTTCATTTTGTGTGCTCCTGTGTTCCACATTTTTTGTCTTTTTATGGAAAAACTGCTGGAAAGTCTCATGACATGTGTTTACCACTAACAGTGCCTCTGGTGTTCTTACCGCTGTTTTGCCTGATCAAAAATGTGCATAAAATGCACGATGTTAAGTGTTGCACACATTCCAAAACTGTTACAGGTATGAGTGTTTTTATATTGTGATCTAAGATGAGCAGGTTGAACTGCTGCAGTATGTGACAGGGATGAAATCTCCTGGGTTTTTTATCAGCTGCCTCATTTAGTGTCTTTGCTGATGTGTATAAAACAGTATCATCAGCATAGAGACTCAGTATCAGCCAGACTGATATTGAGTCTTGGGGAATACACATTTCATGTCCGAGTGTTCATGTCCAAAACCAAACTGCTCAGATTATTAGGGGTGCAGCGATACACAAAATCCACGGTTCGGTTCGGTTCGATGCGTTTTCGATACAGAAAAAGAGAAATTTCCACGCCTTTTTTTACTTGTAGTTTATTGATATTACCAACATTTGTTTCAGCTCAAAAGCAGTTTTTAAATTAAATTAAATGTATCAGGGGCAGCTATACCTGACACATGTTCTGCTGTACATGGGGAGGTTGTGTGTGTGTGTGTGTGTGTGTGTGTGTGTGTGTGTGTGTGTCTGTCTGCCTGTCTGCCTATCTGCGTGCGCATCTGCCGTGCGCGATAGAGAGCAGAGGAGAATTGTGAAAGAGAGGGAACCTTAAATCACTTCTGCTTTGACTTCCAAGGGGGGGGCGGGACCCGGCAGGTGCGCCCCCGATGTAACTGTCGTGTCTTTATGTTTTAATAAAGATTTGCGCGGGACAAACTGTGAGCTAACGTGTTAACATCCTTTATTGAACAACTGTAAGGTTTCCCCATCCACATCACATGACCCCCTTGGCCTCATCCCATTGGTCCATAACCATTCAGCATACCTTCACAGTATGCATCAACTACAAGTGACATTCAAGACCACAACTGTCATTTGTCAACATACACCAACACCACAGTAACGGCAGGGAAAACACTGTCCGGTATCAGGCTGAAGTCTTACACAGCATGCAGTATAAGACCACAAGTAATGCATATACGAACTTAAAAACCACATCACCCAGTCTAGCATCACTAGAGAACCACGGAACAACTCTGCTCTGCAAACAAAGCGGACACTCGTGCCTCCCTCTCGTTCGGGCGCGTGCTCACACACACATACGTAAAACATATGAACCCAGCAGACCGTCGTGTGGTGAAGTATATTTTTCCAGATGAAGCACAGTTAAAACAAACGTGACCAGCTTGGACTGAATGAATGTGGGAGGAGCGCGCAGTTCAGTGGAGCTGCGCTCGACAATGCAGCCCGGAGGAGTCAGCACAGATCCTCTGAACTTTCAGCACAGAGCGCCTCGACAGAAGTTGATACTATGAATATAAAATTGCGTATCGTTCGGTTCATAGGGCGTACCGAACCGTGACCACTGTATCGAACGGTTCGATACAGATACACCAAGCGGCTAACTCCGGTCTCAAACGATGAAGCCAATGCAGAAGTGTTATAAACTGCAATACATCGAAAATCCGCTTGAGGCTGGCTGCAGAAACACCGGAAACCACATAGACATGAATGGGAAAAAGACGATCTTTGCAGCATTAATAAACATGTTTACAGCCTGGTTCAAAAAACGGCTTGGCCCTACAACGCTAATCTCTCTAATGGCACACACTGTACGGGGGGTGAATTTTTTTCTAACGTGACGGTTCAGAAGATATTAAGATTATGAGTTTTGCCCAAATAAGGACATGGCTGACGTGACTCCCGGTCGGGAACACACAGCCATTGGCTAAGAGACTCACACTACGTCACACTCTGCCTAGTTGAGTTCCGCATTACCAATATGGCTGCCGCCATCGATTTGCTTCAAAACAGCTCTCAGGAACAGATGGGTGACGTCACGGATACTACGTCCATATTTTATACAGTCTATGAGATACACGTATTGTTGCACCCCTACAGATTATATATACATATATGATTTGACTGTAAATGATCACACAGCACAGGAAGAACAGAGATTGGACGATGATGATTTAACACTCCTGTTATGCTGCGGGTCAAATTGACCCATTTTAAAGTTAAAAAATCTGATTAAAAATGTTTAACGTATTTTTTCACTATGAAACTTCTTCTGCTTGGCTTAATGAGCGTAAATAACATATAAAATGAAAATGCCTTGCCCAAAAACACTTCAGCATTTGACTGCAGGAGCTGAGATGGAATAGAGACAAGCTGTCAGCCATTAGAACAGTGAGGGACAAGTGGGTAAAGCAATTTCCACTACTCTATAACCCAGGCCCTAATGTCACAGTGGATGAAAGGTTAGAGGCATTCAGAGGTCTCTTCCATTTTAGGCAATATATGCCTTCAAAACCAGCATCAAAATCTGGGCAGCATGTGACAGAAGAGGTGTCTCCTGTTAATTTATCAACATCACTTCATAAAATAAAAAAATAATAATAATCTAAATGAAATAAACAAAAATCTAGGTCATGTAAAACTATTGTATTTATATGTAGGGCTTTCTAATGTACATAAAAAAAAAACTTTAACATGAATTTTCATTAAAAATGAGTTCTCCTCATTGAACCATGATCTGTGAGGATTAAAGAACACCTTTGCATTAAATATTGATTTGAATGGTTAGTAATGGAGTTAATAATGAGATTAAAAAATGTTTATTGGGATTTTTTTGAGGTTTGGACACTTTTGAATAATTCAATATGCCCCGTGTCAAGTTGACCCAGGAACATTATTGCTGTCCCTAAGGAACTAACATAACAGGAGGGTAAAACACGGGTATGACGGCAGCTTCCGGTTATTTATTGGCCCCGCATTTCAGTCCCAAAGCTTCAGCTGGTACGGACTAAATGTTGAAGAGCAGCTGTTTACAAAAAGGGGAAATGTTCCTCTAGTTTATAGAGTTGTTGAATCAGTCAGTCTGCAGCTCAAGTTACTGTTAAAGCAGGTCGCCAAAACTAAAGGGTATCAGGTGCCGCCTGCTGCAGCTTCTCTTTCAATCCTGACGGCTGTTTCTGTTTTTGGTAATCCTCAATGTGATGAATGTTTTTGTTCTGAAGTGTTTGTTTTTGTTCTGTTGGAACACGATGAAGATCATGTTGGTGCCTCAAGAATAAAAACATGATTTTTTGATCATCTTTGTTCTTTTGTTTGATGAAGTTCATGTCTAAAGTTTAAAAAAGAAACACAAGAATTCAGGATTCAACTTTTAATTTAAGTAGATTATTACCTGAAACCTCACAGCAGGAATATGTTCAACAAGGTGTGTTTGATATTTGAGTAATCTTTACCTGAAGAAACATTTCATCACCTTTAATCAGGGCATCATTTCAGTCTCACTGGAGTAAAGTTATCTTAACAACAACAATTTATAAATGACCTCTTTGTGGAAGAATACAGAATTTAAAGTCAAAGTGTGGCTTTAAATTGTTACTGAAACTGAAATGGATCCATATGAAACTAAGAAACTTCTTCTTTTTAACATTTTGAATCCATAAAGCTAAACACCTTTCTGTTCACTTTCTTTCCAGCAGGGGGCGCTGTAACACCATCAGTTATTTAGTCACCCTACAACAGTCTATAAAGATGTTATCCCCGTCCTGTAGTCATGACTGTTTCCTTTATTTATAGAAAGGTGTTAAGACATGTGACATATTCACACTGTGTGTTCTCTTAAAGGATGATTGAAAGATAAATAAACTGTTAGGTTTAAACTGAGGTGAGCCGCCTGGTCCTGTGGTGAGGACACAACAATCTCTGTGAACGTGGAGAAGACGAAGGAGATTGTTGTGGACTTCAGGAGAACCCAGCACGCTCCTCTGACCATCAACGGTCCTGCTGCTAGGATTAGGATTAGGATTAGGGTTAGGGTTATGATTATGATTAGGATTAGGGTTATGATTAGGGTTAGGGTTATGGTTAGGGTTATGATTAGGGTTAGGGTTATGATTAGGGTTAGGGTTATGATTAGGGTTAGGGTTATGATTAGGGTTATGATTAGGGTTAGGGTTATGATTAGGATTAGGGTTATGATTAGGGTTAGGGTTAGGGTTATGGTTAGGGTTAGGATTAGGATTAGGGTTAGGATTAGGATTAGGGTTATGATTAGGATTAGGATTAGGGTTATGATTACGGTTATGATTAGGGTTAGGGTTAGGGTTAGGGTTATGATTAGGGTTAGGGTTAGGATTATGATTAGGGTTAGGATTAGGGTTAGGATTAGGGTTAGGATTAGGGTTAGGATTAGGGTTAGGGTTAGGGTTAGGGTTAGGGTTATGATTAGGGTTAGGGTTAGGGTTATGATTAGGGTTAGGATTAGGGTTAGGATTAGGGTTAGGATTAGGGTTAGGGTTAGGGTTATGATTAGGGTTAGGGTTAGGGTTATGATTAGGGTTAGGATTAGGGTTAGGGTTAGGGTTAGGGTTAGGATTAGGGTTAGGGTTAGGATTAGGGTTATGATTAGGGTTAGGGTTAGGATTAGGGTTAGGGTTAGGGTTATGATTAGGGTTAGGGTTATGATTAGGGTTAGGGTTAGGGTTCTGATTAGGGTTAGGATTAGGGTTATGATTAGGGTTAGGGTTATGATTAGGGTTAGGATTAGGGTTATGATTAGGGTTAGGGTTAGGATTAGGGTTATGATTAGGGTTAGGGTTAGGATAAGGGTTAGGGTTAGGGTTATGATTAGGGTTAGGGTTATGATTAGGGTTAGGGTTAGGGTTCTGATTAGGGTTAGGATTAGGGTTATGATTAGGGTTAGGGTTATGATTAGGGTTAGGATTAGGGTTAGGGTTAGGGTTAGGGTTAGGGTTATGATTAGGGTTAGGATTAGGGTTAGGGTTAGGGTTAGGGTTAGGGTTAGGATTAGGGTTAGGGTTATGATTAGGGTTAGGATTAGGGTTAGGATTATGATTAGAGTTAGGATTAGGGTTAGGATTAGGGTTAGGGTTAGGGTTAGGGTTATGATTAGGGTTAGGGTTAGGGTTAGGGTTATGATTAGGGTTAGGGTTATGATTAGGGTTAGGGTTATGATTAGGGTTATGATTAGGGTTAGGGTTATGATTAGGGTTTGGGTTATGATTAGGGTTAGGGTTATAATGAGGGTTAGGGTTAGGGTTATGATTAGGGTTAGGGTTATAATGAGGGTTAGGGTTAGGGTTAGAACCAGAACTTAACTTAAGCAAAGAGAACCAAAACCAAACTCAAGCAAACAGAACCAGAACCGAACCAGAACCAAACACAAGCGAACCGAACCAGAACCAAACCAGAACCGAATCAGAGCTGAACCGAACCAGAACCTAACCGAACCAGAACCGGACTGAACCAGAACCGAACCAGAACCGAACCAGAACCGAACCGGAACCGAACCAGAACCGAACAGAACCAGAACCGAACTGAACCAGAACCGAACCAGAACCGAACCAGAACCGAACCAGAACCGAACCAGAACCTAACCGAACCAGTACCGAACCAGGACCGCACCAGAACCGAACCGAACCAGAACCAGAACCGAACCAGAACCGAACCAGAACCGAACCAGAACCAAACCGAACCGAACCAGAACCAAACCAGAACCAAACCGAACCAAACCAGAATCGAACTCAAGAAAACAGAATCAGAACCAACTCAAGAAAACAGAACCAGAACCAAGTCAAGAAAACAGAACCAGATGTCTGGTGCATCCTGCAGTTTTAAAGAAGACTTTGATCTTTGATATTATTTCTTGATTTTCATAATTAGAATAAAAGTATTTTATTGTTTGGAAGAACTGATTCCAAAAACCAATGTTTCCCTAAAACACTCCATCACCTCATTACTGATCTGTACTTACCAGGACCAGCAGTGTTAGCTTCTTTATCCCTTCAGGCTCACACTGCAGCCTCCATGGAAAGGAACGACTCCACAGTGCTTTAGATCTTCAGATTTGACTTTAAAACCTCCCAGGACACTCAGTTTAAAAGTCAGTGTCCACACTTTAAGAGTTCAAATTTCATCTCAGCTTTGAGTTTAAGCTAACAGCGACGAGCTGAAGACACAGGTGCAGGTAATCAACCAATCAAGCTCTATTTAAAGAGCTCCTTCATACAAATCAAATCAATTCAGAAACTAAATCTGATATATCAGGAATAAACAACGAGCAGAAATGGATTTAGAAGTAGGGACCAATGAACACTAATTGAAATAAATGTATATAATAAACAACAAAGATAAATATTTCAGAAATAAGTCAATAAAATATAAATAGTTAAGAGATTAAAAAAGGTAAAGATAAAAGTCGAAGATGAATAAAAGCAATTAAATACCAATAAAAATAGTAATAATATAATTATAATTAAAGAGATAAAAATAAATGAAACAATTGAATATTAAAATAGATATAAAGGGATATTAAAAAAAACAGAATAAATACCTGGGTCTTTGATTTATTTTTAACAGTCTCAATATCTGGTTCAGCTCCTATAAAAGCATCTATATAATATAATATAATATAATATAATATAATATACATATAATATAATATAAAATAAACCATGTATTTTTTAAGATTAAGCTCCTGAAGCTGTCTCCTCCCTCTACAGTTGTGTTTTCAGAGCCCACTGCTGTAGCAGAGCAGCATTTAAACTTTATATCTATAGCATATCTAATTTATCTTATCTTAATGAACCTTACTAATGAATCCAAACTGTATAAAGCATCCCAAATTCCCTCACATCAAGAGTCTCCTCAGTTTTTTCCCAGGGGAACTCTCTCTGCCTCTAGTCTTGTAACCTGATTATAATGAATGAGGGACTGTTATTCAAACCAAAGTCAGACAGAAGAAGAAGAAAACAAAGACGTGTGCTGTTTATGTTTTTATTCAAACCACACAAATAATATCAGAATAACAGGAAACTTATTTTCACTTCAAATTAAAGTTAAAAAGTCATCAAACAAAAACAGTGTTCATTCAGAAGCAGTAAACTTCAGGGTTCAGACACCGGTACAGGCACATGGCTTTGTGTTGTAAGGGGTGTGTGTGTGTGTTACAGTAGGCGTGGGTTCTCCTCTCTGTAGTTGTATGGGTCCCCTTTGAAGGGCAGGTGTGGAGGGTGGTTACAGATTCCCATGAGGAAGATGACGATGGTGCCGAGGGTCATCACCGGGGTGACCAGGAAGAGACAGAGACGGTCCACCGTACGAGCGATCCCACTCCAGTTATCTTTCTCCTGCAAACACAGAGGTCTCTTTCTAATTCAGTGTAGAGGTGCAAACACAGAGGTCTCTTTCTAATTCAGTGTAGAGGGACAAACACAGAGGTCTCTTTCTAATTCAGTAGAGGGGCAAACACAGAGGTCTCTTTCTAATTCAGTGTAGAGGTGCAAACACAGAGGTCTCTTTCTAATTCAGTGTAGAGGGGCAAACACAGAGGTCTCTTTCTAATTCAGTGTAGAGGGACAAACACAGAGGTCTCTTTCTAATTCAGTAGAGGGACAAACACAGAGGTCTCTTTCTAGTTCAGTAGAGGGACAAACACAGAGGTCTCTTTCTAGTTCAGTAGAGGGGAAAACACAGAGGTCTCTTTCTAGTTCAGTAGAGGGACAAACACAGAGGTCTCTTTCTAGTTCAGTGTAGAGGGGCAGGAAGAATTTACCTCTGCTTTTTACATACATTTTAAAGCTCCTATGAGGAACTTTCAGCTTGGTGCCCTCTGTGGTCAAAAAGGCTGTCCTGTATTTTGTGATTCTGAAATTTTTTTTTGATTCTGAAATTTTTTTTTGGGATTCTGAAATTTTTTTTTTGATTCTGAATTTTTTTTTATGATTCTGAAATTTATTTTATGATTCTGAATTTTTTCTTTTATTTGATTCTGAAATGTATTTTGTGTTTCTGAAATTTATTTTATGATTCTGAAATATTTTTTTTTGATTCTGATTTTTTTTTTTATTCTGAAATGTATTTTATGACTCTGAAATGTATTATATGATTCTGAAATTAAATTTTTTATTCTGAATTTTTTTTTTTGATTCTGAAATTTATTTTTTGGATTCTGAAATTTATTATATGATTCTGAAATTAAATTTTTTATTCTGAATTTTTTTTTTTGATTCTGAAATTTATTTTTTTGATTCTGAAATTTATTATATGATTCTGAAATTTATTTTTTGGATTCTGAAATTTATTTTTTGGATTCTGAAATTTATTTTGCGCTTTTGAAATTTATTTTGCGCTTTTGAAATATTTATTACTATTGGCCTTCAGGGTCACTGACCTATCAGATCTGGTGATGTGATGGATCGGAGACAGACTGGACATGGATCTGGTGTAATTGGTCTGTTAGTTACAGCTGCAGACTATCACTGCCTGAGAACTTACCTCCTCACTACATGCTCTCTGTAGTCTCTACTTGTTCTCTGACATGTATCATGAATCTGTCTCTTCAAACTGAAGACAGTTAACTCCTCTACAGTCTGTATACTTGTTATCCTCTCACCTCGTTGTAGTCGTTCTTGTTGCGCATGTGTTTGATGATGTAGTTTGCTCCGTCCACGGCCGGCTTGATCTCCGTGTACAGCTGATCCGTCACGCCTCCTTCATCCTGAGGCTTCGTGACTGTACGAAAACACACAACGATACATGAGATCTTTCTTCCTGTTTCACTGCTTTGTTTTCATTTAACACATTTAATAAAGATAACACTGATCGATTGACCCGTTAGACTTACTCGCTGCATGTGTGGGTCGTGCCATCAGTCCGTGTCTCACCGACTGTCTCTCAAACATCAGATCGCTGCGGGACTTGACGCTGTAGTACTCCTCTGCTGAGGCGATGTAGCCCACTGAGCTGGACCGCCGGGGCAGTGCTCCATCCCAGCTTGGCTCCGGCTCCTCTGGCTGGGACATACGCAGGATACGGGGCAGCCGCTCCAGGAAGAACTGGACAGAGAGAACAATTCACAGAAGCAATTCTACAGTCATATGTTCTGTATTTGTGTTATTATGAGTGTGGGTGTGTGTGTGTGTGTGTGTGTGTGTGTGTGTGTGTGTGTGTGTGTGTGTGTGTGTGTGTGTGTGTGTGTGTTACCGTCTTGGTCCACTCAGACATGATGTGAGTGCTCGGTGTCCTGAAGTGAAGGTTGAGGACGACCACGCAGTTCAACACCACCACCGTCACCAACACCATGATGAACATCAAGTATCTGAAGCCGAACACACGTTTGTCCACAGTTACAATACATCATCAACAACTCACACACACTGATGCTAACACACTAACAACATACGTGACTTCCACTACAGAGTCATGTCTGTGTTTAATGCAGTGACTTCCACTACAGAGTCATTGGGAAAAAATAGAGACATGACACTGTAGTGGAAGTCACTGCATTAAAAACAGACATGTCTCTGTAGTGGAAGTCACTGCATTAAAAACAGATATGACTCTGTAGTGGAAGTCACTGCATTAAAAACAGATATGACTCTGTAGTGGAAGTCACTGCATTAAACACAGGCATGACTCTGTAGTGGAAGTCACTGCATTAAAAACAGATATGACTCTGTAGTGGAAGTCACTGCATTAAAAACAGACATGACTCTGTAGTGGAAGTCACTGCATTAAAAACAGACATGACTCTGTAGTGGAAGTCACTGCATTAAAAACAGACATGACTCTGTAGTGGAAGTCACTGCATTAAAAACAGGCATGACTCTGTAGTGGAAGTCACTGCATTAAAAACAGACATGACTCTGTAGTGGAAGTCACTGCATTAAAAACAGACATGACTCTGTAGTGGAAGTCACTGCATTATAAACAGACATGACTCTGTAGTGGAAGTCACTGCATTAAAAACAGACATGACTCTGTAGTGGAAGTCACTGCATTAAAAACAGACATGACTCTGTAGTGGAAGTCACTGCATTAAACACAGACATGACTCTGTAGTGGAAGTCACTGCATTATAAACAGACATGACTCTGTAGTGGAAGTCACTGCATTAAAAACAGACATGACTCTGTAGTGGAAGTCACTGCATTAAAAACAGACATGACTCTGTAGTGGAAGTGACTGCATTAAAAACAGACATGACTCTGTAGTGGAAGTCACTGCATTAAACACAGACATGACTCTGTAGTGGAAGTCACTGCATTATAAACAGACATGACTCTGTAGTGGAAGTCACTGCATTTCCAAATATCATTCAGCTGATGTAGGTGTACAAGTTTGTGTTTGTGTTTGTGTGTGTGCGCGTGTGTGTGTGTGAGTGTGTGTGCATGTTTACCTACTTGACAATAAGTGGGACAGACATGGACGTCTCTGGCAGTCGTTGAGAGATCAGCAGCAGGAAGACAGACTGAGCCAGCAGCACCGAGATAGACAAGGTCATCTTCTCACCACCTACACACACACACACACACACACATACACATACACACACACACACACACACACACACACACACACACACACACACACACACACACTCATGAATCCAGTGCACAGTACAGGTCTAAATATCACAACCATGTGACGAAGGGACGACTCTTGACAGAAATGATAACTCTGAATGTGCACTGACTGTCAGCGGGCAGGTAGTAGACGAGGGAGGCCAGGAAGGAGATGAGCACACAGGGGATGATGATGTTGACGATGTAGAAGAGAGGTTTGCGTTTGATGACCAGGTAGAAGGTGATGTCCTGGTGCTTGTTGCTCTCCATGGGAATGTGCTTGTAAGTGTTTTTCCTGGCCGGCCGGTGGATGATCTCCCACTCGCCGTTCTCTGTGAAACAACACAGAGGGGGAAAAGACGTGAGGTATAGATTCACTTCCCCTGAGTTAACAGGTTCAAGTATCTGAATCGTGTTTTTATGGTTTCCTCTTTGCAGGGTAAAGTTTTAACCTACAAATATGGATGCAGCAACAAACTGTGTTCACTGACAATGGTTTTTGGGAGTGATTCTGAGCCCATGCAGTGACTTCCACTACAGAGTCATGTCTGTTTGTAATGCAGTGACTTCCACTACAGAGTCATGTCTGTTTTTAATGCAGTGACTTCCACTACAGAGTCATGTCTGTTTTTAATGCAGTGACTTCCACTACAGAGTCATGTCTGTTTGTAATGCAGTGACTTCCACTTCAGAGTCATGTCTGTTTTAATGCAGTGACTTCCACTACAGAGTCATGTCTGTCTTTAATGCAGTGACTTCCACTACAGAGTCATGTCTGTCTTTAATGCAGTGACTTCCACTACAGAGTCATGTCTGTTTTTAATGCAGTCACTTCCACTACAGAGTCATGTCTGTCTTTAATGCAGTGACTTCCACTACAGAGTCATGTCTGTTTTAATGCAGTGACTTCCACTACAGAGTCATGTCTGTTTTAATGCAGTGATTTCCACTACAGAGTCATGTCTGTTTTTAATGCAGTGACTTCCACTACAGAGTCATGTCTGTCTTTAATGCAGTGACTTCCACTACAGAGTCATGTCTGCTTTAATGCAGTGATTTCCACTACAGAGTCATGTCTGTTTATAATGCAGTGACTTCCACTACAGAGTCATGTCTGTGTTTAATGCAGTGACTTCCACTACAGAGTCATGTCTGTTTTTAATGCAGTGACTTCCACTACAGAGTCATGTCTGTTTTTAATGCAGTGACTTCCACTACAGAGTCATGTCTGTTTATAATGCAGTGACTTCCACTACAGAGTCATGTCTGTTTTAATGCAGTGACTTCCACTACAGAGTCATGTCTGTGTTTAATGCAGTGACTTCCACTACAGAGTCATGTCTGTTTTAATGCAGTGACTTCCACTACAGAGTCATGTCTGTTTTTAATGCAGTGACTTCCACTACAGAGTCATGTCTGTTTTAATGCAGTGTCTTTCTTCATCAAAGTTCTGAACTCTAATGAAGACAGGCCTTTAACAGACATTTCTACTTACCAGTGAAGCCTTCAGGGTCGATGATGATCCACTCCACTGTGTATTTGTCATCATCACTTGCCTCCTCCTTCAGCAGCATCCTGATCTCTTTGGCGTTGTAGGTCAGAGAGCTGCAGACGAACACATAGAAGGAGGTTATGTATTGCTTTGTTTGGCATGCTGTGATGGTTACATATTGTTTCTCGTATTTCAAAATGTTTTCTGGTTTGAGTTTCTCACACGAATTTGAGTGAGCAGTTCTGCCAGTCAAAGGGGAAGTAGTTGACGTTGATAGAGCAGGAGGAGCGGAAGATGGCGGGAGGTAACCAGTAGCAGAGACCGCTGTAATCCACCAGAACATTGCAGTAGTAAGCCACCTCGAACTGAGCGTCGTTACTGAGAGAGAGAGAGTGAGAGAGAGAGAGAGAGAGAGAGAGAGAGAGAGAGAGAGAGGGCAGGGAGGATTCACTGTTAGAGTGTAGCCTGAAATGAAAGGTGAAGAGCAACAACCAGGACTGAGGTGTTTAAAGGATAAGATCACTTTGGTGCATGTTTATAAAAACAAGAAACTCAAGTTAAACCAAAACTTTTTTTTTCTTCTCTGGCCTACTGCTAACTAAATGTTTTAGGGTGTCAATTTTTTTTTGTGAGATTAAAGCCTGAATTCTGAGAAATAAGTCAGAATTTATTAAATACGATTTTAATGCTCGACAGCCCTCCGAAAATTCTGATTTTGGTCTGTTAATTCTGACTTTAATCTGAGAAATCTGACTTTAATCTGAGAATTCTGACTCTAATCTCAGAAATCTGACTTTAATCTCAGAAATCTGACTTTAATCTGAGATTTCTGACTTTAATCTGACAATTCTGACTCTAATCTCAGAAATCTGACTTTTTTTCTTAGAATTCTCAGATTGAAGTCAGAATTTAAAAACAGAAAATGCACCTTAAGAAATTGTTATTTGCTCTTCATCTCTCCAAATAGTGTTTCATCCAGTGGCCCTCTTCCATAAGTTAGCGACCACAAAAGAAAATATCATCATGAACAGACCTCTTGCCGTACATGAATATTTTATGGTTTTTCTCTGTAAATGAATGAATCTGAATCTCACTTGTTCTCCAGCACGATCTCTGGCAGCCACACCATGCTGGACGGGAGACGGAGCATCTCGATGCCGTCAAACTCCGTCACATTCCACGACAGCCGGTAGTCGGTCCACGACTAGAAAGACGCAGGTAGACATTTAGTGGAGGTAAAGAACTCAGGTAAAGGACTCAGGTAAAGAACTCAGGTAAAGGACTCAGGTAAAGAACTCAGGTAAAGGATTCAGGTAAAGAACTCAGGTAAAGAACTCAGGTAAAGAACTCAGGTAAAGAACTCAGGTAAAGGACTCAGGTAAAGAACTCAGGTAAAGAACTCAGGTAAAGAACTCAGGTAAAGAACTCAGGTAAAGAACTCAGGTAAAGAACTCAGGTAAAGAACTCAGGTAAAGAACTCAGGTAAAGGACTCAGGTAAAGGACTCAGGTAAAGAACTCAGGTAAAGAACTCGGGTAAAGGACTCAGATAAAGAACTCAGGTAAAGAACTCAGGTAAAGGACTCAGGTAAAGAACTCAGGTAAAGAACTCGGGTAAATAACTCAGGTAAAGAACTCAGGTAAAGAACTCAGGTAAAGAACTCAGATAAAGAACTCAGGTAAAGGACTCAGGTAAAGAACTCGGGTAAAGGACTCAGGTAAAGAACTCAGGTAATGAACTCTGGTAAAGGACTCAGGTAAAGGACTCAGGTAAAGAACTCGGGTAAAGGACTCAGGTAAAGAACTCAGGTAATGAACTCTGGTAAAGGACTTAGGTAAAGAACTCAGGTAAAGAACTCAGGTAAAGGACTCAGGTAAAGGACTCAGGTAAAGGACTCAGGTACAAACTTTAAATGGAGAGATTAAACGTCCTTTACTCACATGATCGATCCATACGTTCGTCAGGAGCGTCTCGTCGACCTCTTTCTATGAAATAAGAGCAAAACAGTTCAAATTTCAACCATGTGAAGATGGCTTCATAACAGCTCCATCAAAGCAAAGACAGTCAATGTCAAATGTCAAAAGTTGATATTTTTGTGTATTTCATGGAATAGTGTTGTTTCCTCTGTTAGCTTGGATCACTCGTACCAGGGAGATGAGGTTAGAGAGTGTGAGAGCGAGGTAAACGTCCACGGCGTCCTGCTGCCTCTCCACAGGCCGCAGCTCTTTAATATATCCTTTTTCTTTGAACAGGTAGTGGATCAGACGCTCCTCCTCGTTCCTGCCCCAGCACCCTGAAAACACACACATTCAACACTGATTAAAGCTCCTGTCAGAAACTTTGTTTGTGTCGAATTTGGCGCCCCCCTGTGGACAAAGTGATAACTACATCTCTTTGCTGATCTTTCTACTTGTGTGAATAATGTTTTAAGGCGTTAAGTCTCAGTGAAATGTATACCTCACATTAAATCTTTGCTTTGGAGAAAGTAAGAAAGGGTTTTTTTTCTGCATCTGGCCTGACACCTACCCCCTCACGGCGGTTACAGACGCTACATATCAGAATACAGAAACTGGACTTGTTTCTGATAGTCTTGTTTGCTTTTGTAGGTCATAAAAAAGGCATTGCTGTAAATTTTGGTTTGTTTCATAACCAGTGAAAAATTCCTCACAGTAGCTTTAAACTATGACACCCCACACAATACTTCTTTTAAGCACATAGGAACTATGATTTTATGAATATTTAAAAATTAATTTCTTTAAAAAGTACGACTTTGTTCTCCTAAAAAAAATATGTTATTTTTCCCCATGAAAATAATGGCTTTAATCTTGAAAAAAAATAAATGTAGGACTATATTCTTGTAAAATCAGGACATTTTTTTATTCAATGAAGTGTTTTATTTTTGTAGTAAAATCTTTAAAATGAATGACTTAATTCCTGATTAATTACAACCTTTTTTCTAAGAAATTTAGGATTTTATTCTTCAAAAATAATGTTGTATTTTTCTAGTTAATTCATGACTTTATTCTTTAAAAAATTCGGACTATTTTCCATAAATGTATCACTTCATTCCTGAAATCTTGATTTAATTTCCCTTTTTTAATTTTTGTATTTAACATCTTTTAATTTGGGACACAATCAGAGCAAAATACAATGATATGAATTCAAAATACACAATGCCAGTCTTTTTCCCCCCTAACAATACAATTAACATTGTCTCTGCATTCAAAGAAAATTATAATAAAATAATCAGATACATTGTTATAAATAGAGTTAATTTCCCTTTTAATGTGACCCTTTAACTCAACTGTGCATCGCTCCTATTTCACCCAACAAATACTTTTTGCCCCATTAAAACATTCACAGGTTTAAAGCTCCTGTAAGTAACTTTAAGGTTACATCACTTTTGGCGCCCCCTTTAGGACAAAGTAGGCTATATTGTGTAAATTGTCTTTTCACATAAAAAAAATCATTAAAAGAAGACTCATGTGCATCTCACAACAGATGTTTAGTGTGTGAAGTCTTGAGAAAGGTGCTGTTGATACCCTAATCAGACCCTGATCCTACGGCAGGGTGATCATAGAGTGACTGTACAGAAATAATCAGCCTCATCACAAAGGTCTCATTTCCTTCTGTATCTCACAGAGAGCCTCCTGGATCAGTTTCATGTGTTAGTCTGTTTTATCACAGGCTGAAAACTCCTCACAGGAGCTTTAAGGTCCCAAATAAATCCAGTTTTAGAGTTTTCACCTCTGAATCCAGTGTTTGTGTATTTCCCAGTGACAGAAATATACTGTAAATAAAGAGTAGCAAGGCACACACACACACACACACACACACACACACACACACACACACACACACACACACACACACACACACACTCACATACTACCAGGAAAACAAACATGGCCTGAGAGTGTGTGAATACTTTCATGCCGGTCATATTTCAGGGTTTGATGGCAGCTGCTCGGTGACTACAGCTGGTGTTCACTCACTGCAGCTGACAGACGTTTACTCTCCTGTTTTCCATTTATCCTGTTTTTATTTTCATTAAAACGTCTTATTAAAATAACTTTTACACTACTATAACTCTACCATTAATGAGAGAGTGTTTTCATAATGTATCGCTGTTTAAAAAAATCATCATTTCATCGGTTTGATGTGGTCAGATAGTATTTGGAGGCCCAGGCTGGTCTGCTTTGACTGATTGTTTACTCCAAATATTAACCACAGTGTGAGAAAACTACTGCATATTTACATTTAACACATTAAAACAGCTGAATGTTTGTGAACCAGAGAGGGACAATGTATAGTGAGTGCGGGATAATACTAAATACAAACCCAAAAGATTGAGATTTGACCCTGATGTGAAGAAACATTTAAAAAATGTATGTCAAACTCTGACAAAGGAGAAAGCTCTTTTATCTACTTACTTTGTTATTCATTCTTTTTATCAAGTTGTATTTTTTTTTTAAACTTATTTTGGCTGTCAGGATTATTACTGTTCATTTTATTTTATTTATTTACTCTATTTTATTATATATATATATATATATATATACTTCTCATTTTATTTCATTTACTTAATTTTATTTTATTGTATATGTATTTCTCATTTTATTTCTTTTTTTATTTCTTATATTTTATTATACATACTTCTCCTTTTATTTCATTTTAATTATTTTATGTTATTATATATACTTTCATTTTATTTTATTGTATATGTATTTCTCCATTTTTTAATTGAATTTATTATTTATACTTCTCCTTTATTTCCTTTTACTGAGGCTGTATTTTAAAAAATATTTATTTTCTTATTTTAGGGGTACTGTCTGTAAAATGCAATGTTAAAATTACTAAAAAAAATATATTTACAAAAACACTAAATTGATGTCAAATGTTCCTTAAGTCAACGTTTAAGAGCTAGAACTGTGAGTTTTATGAGGCTTTTATAAAAGACTGAGAAAAACATGAAATATTTACATCTGAGAAAGTGAAAACTGAGACTTCCTGTCATGTTTAGTGTTTAAAAAAGGACAGAAAAGAAATAATCTGACATGCAAATGGTTATATTTACATTTTTGTAATAAGACTAGACGCCTTTAAAGACTTTTAGAAAGTGAGAAAGCTGCAAACACCGGTTTTATTGTTTGAAGCTGAAACAAAGGATTTCCTTTTCATTAAAAATGGAGGTAAAGTATTAAAACACTTTGACTTTAAAGCTGAAATAGAATAATCCAGGTTTTATTCACAGCTTACAGTAAATATCTGCTGCTGTAACCCTTCATTTATCAGAACAGGCCTTTACAAACACATACAGGCCGACCTGTAGCTCATGTGAAAACTGACACATCTCACAAAGCGTCCTGTAAGTTTGGACCACAAGTAAAATCAGCAGGTGAGGTTTTTAAAACCACAGCAGTGACTCACCAGCTGAGAGCAGAGAGAGCAGGAACACGGAGACCAAACCTGCAGCCTGGAGCTTCATGGCTGACCAAAAGCTGCTGCTGCTGCCGAGAAGTGAGGCGTCCTTTTACCCACCGACCTTCTGCCAAAGCCCTGAAGGAGTGACAGGCAGCAGCTGCAGAAACACAGAGCACAGAAAATAGAAGAGAGGAGGGAGAGAGAGCAGCCGGCTGACTCTCTGAGCAGGAGGGTCACATAACATCACACAAAGGCCTGACACTGGGATTAAGATATTTCTCTATTTATACGAGAAGTTTTTAACAGTAAAAATGTCTTTGCGTCTATTATTAGAACTGTTGAACCTTTTTCTGAGAGATCATTGAGGAGGAACTTTCTCTGCAATGATACCGAGTCAAAGGGCAGACTGATAAATATTAAAATCTACAAACAGAGGAGATATGAGGTAAAGGTTAAAAAAACAAGAGGGTAAAATGTCTCAAATAAAGACTCAAAATATTTCAGTGAGACTTGAGAAAACAGTCAGCTGAGAGCTCAACAAAACTAAGTTAAGTTAATTTTGTATTTTTACTTTATAAAAACTTTTACATTAAAAAAAAACTTTCCCTTTAATTTTATTTCCCCATTTTAAAGGAATGCAAATTTTATATATGAGCAAATTCCTCTAATGGCAATGGTAAAAAGTCAAGAGTTATTTTAGTATTATTTTATTAGTTTATTTTTAATCATTATTATTTTAATCATTGTTTTAACATTTATTTATCTTATTTATAAAAAATAATTATTTATGTATCTATTTATTTCTTGTATTATCTGATCTTGTTAAAGGGGACATATCACGCTTTTTTCATCAATATATATATTGGTCTAAGAGGTCCCCAAAACATGTCTTTAAAGTTTATGCTCAAAAAAACACTTTGAAATCAGATTTTGGTCTGCCTGAAAAACCCTCTTCTTCAGCCCTCCTCAGAACAGTCTGTTTTCTCTCTGACCACGCCCCCTCAGGAAGTGGATGTGCCTCGGCTCTCCAGCACGTTGATCTAATGTTTACATGTTGGCTGAATATACACGGCTGCTCAGAGATCGCGTTACTTCAACCCTCTGAATCTGATCCTGACGGAGAGGCGCCTGCAGCGGGACCTTTCTGAACCATTGGTCACAGATTTAGTGTTTCTTGTTGTTTTATTTGTCAGTATGTAGACGTGTGTCTTGGTACACAGCTACAGCTACAGCTACAGCTACAGCTACAGCTATGAACATATAGCTATGTGGCTATGCTAATAAGCGCTAGCACTTATCCATGACAAATAAAAATCATCCACTAGATCTTCAAATCTGCAGACGTGGGGAGTAAAACCGACCTTTGTGTTTATTAAGACAGACTACAACTAGCATGCCTCCCTCCTAAGCTCCTTGTTAGCACACATGTGTGCAGGTAATGAAAAACAGAGGAGGGGTTGAGTTGTATTTTATACAGTCTATGGGCTGAACAAGCTCCGAGCTCTGACTCCGTGACAGACCGGATATTGTTGTTACGTAACAAAAACACTGAAGTCTGAAACGGCTGGTTTCACACACATTTACAGAAAGGTGGAGAAATCAGAACAGGGGCAGAATGGATTCTTTTCATTCTCGGGGGGTTTGTAGACAGGGACACATATTTCAGGTAAAGAACCATTAAAAAGTCAATTTTGCATGATATGTCACCTTTAACTCTTCCTTATTTTTAACTTTTCTTTCCACTCTTACTTATTTGATTCATTTTACTGGACTACACTCGTCTTTTTGAACCAGGCTGTAAACATGTTTATTTCTGCTGTAAAGATCGTCTTCTTTGAATGGGTGTGTATGTGGTTTCCTGTGTTTCTGCAGCCAGCCTCTAGTGGACGCTCGAGGAACTGCAGTTTTTAGCACTTCCGCATGAGCTTCGTATTTGGAGACTGGAGGTTGCCGCTTGATATTAACTGAAAGGCATGTAAATTAACTCTTAAATTATGGATTTTTGACAGTTTGAAAATAAGCGCAGAGGCTCGCTACTGCCACCTACAGGACAGGAGTGGATCGGCGGTGAAATTTTGGCATGGAAGTGAAAGGCAAGGCAAGGCAAGGCAGCTTTATTTGTATAGCGCATTTCATCCACGAGGGCAACTCAATGTGCTTTACATTAAAACATTAAAAGCATTGGAGACATTCAGACAGGCATAAAAGAACATAATTAAAATGACAAATATAATAAAACAGAAAAGAAAAGGAAAATTAAAAATATATTAAAAATTACATTAAAATTTTAATTTAAAGTGAGTTAAAATAATCTAAGATAGGAAGGCAGTGGTAAATAAAAAGGTCTTAGTCTTTGATTTAAAAGAGGTGAGAGTTGGAGCAGACCTGCAGCTTTCAGGGAGTGTGTTCCAGATATGTGGTGCAGAATGACTAAACGCTGCTTCACCATGTTTCCTTCTGACTCTAGGGACTGAAAGCAGACCAGTACCTGATGACCTCAGAGGTCCAGGTGGTTCATAAAGTAGCAGCAGATCAGCCTAAACCATTCAGGTCTTTATAAACCATCAGCAGGATTTTAAAGTCTATTCTCTGACAGACAGGAAGCCAGTGTAGAGATCTAAGAACTGGAGTGATGTGGTCTACTTTGTTGGTCCTTGTTAGGACTCGAGCAGCAGCATTCTGTATGAGCTGCAGCCATCTGATGGACTTTTTAGGGAGTCCTGTAAAGACCCCGTTACAGTAGTCTAGTCTGCTAAAGATAAATGCATGGAGGAGTTTTTCTGCATCCTGCTGAGACATGAGTCCTTTAATCCTTGATATATTCTTAAGGTGATACTAGGCGGACTTTGTCATTGTCTTAATGTGGCTGCTGAAATTAAGGTCTGAGTCTAAGACTACACCAAGGTTTCTGACTTGGTTTGAACATTTCATCTGTGCAGATTGGAGCTGAGCAGTAACCTTTAACCTTTCTTCTTCCAAAAACAATCATTTCAGTTTCTTCTTTGTTTAACTGAAGAAAGTTCTGTCTCTCATCCAGTCATTGATTTGTTCAATGCATTTACTCAGTGTTTGTATGGGACTATAATCCCCTGGTGATATGGTGATGTAAACACTTCTAAAATACTCAACTCAACTTTATTTATAAAGCACCTTTCATACATAAAAACATGCAGCCTCGTTTCTCAATCGGCTCACACTGTGAGGGGGGGGGGGGTTCATAACGCGGCAATTTCAAAGATATTGAGATTACGAGACGTCCAATGAGAGGCACAGCTGACCTGATTGACAGGCAGGAACACTGTAGCTGTTGGCGAGGAGGCTCAAAGCCCGCCTCTTTACGTCATAATCGCTCGACAGCAGCAATATGGCCGCCGCCGACGTTTGGCTTCAAAACAGAGCTTCAGAAACAGAGGGGTGACGTCACGGATACTACGTCCATATTCTATAGTCTACAAGTTTTACCTTAAAGCAGGGGTGTCCAAACTTTTTTCAAAGAGGGCAACATTTGATGTTGTCAGAATACCTCAGGGCCAGAGGCTCCTACTGAGACTTAGCAATCATAACAGTTCTATATGAAATCTGTAGTTAATAACATTTATTTTAATTTTTATCTCAATAAATCAGTAGTTAAGTAGTCCTCAGTTCTTCACGTAAACATTGGCAAACTTCTTCTGGAGGAAAATATTGTCTCATTATTTTTCTATGGCAGGATCATGATCTGGATTTCATCACACTTCTGTTTCATGTTGTTTTTAAGACTTTTCTGACCAGCAGACGACATTTAAGAACAAAATAATTCTTGTCCTGTGTTCTGAACAATTTTTATGCACCAAATTTTGCCTTTTCTGCACAATTTCATAATTTTGATCTTGTCTTGTGTCCTCTTTTGTGTCTTCTGAACTTTTAGTGTTCATCAAGAACATTTTCACATCAAGATAAAAACAGTAATTTGAAAACCTGTCAGCTTTAAGAGTTCTTGTGTTTCTTCTTTATTGCTGTCTTGAAGAATTCCCAGAGCTTTGGCTTTAGACAGGGAGTCCATATGAAGCTTTTTGAGCTGTTTCTGGATTGACTTTAGTTTTTGTTTGTGCGCTTGAAGGAAACTGCAAATGTTCTGTTGATTCAGAATGTGATTCATTTCTGTGCTATAAATAACACATTTTAAGATGGAAGCTTGGGGCCATAAATAAATGGACCATGGGCCGCTATTGGCCCCCGGGCCGTACTTTGGACATGCCTGCCTCAAAGGTGACATATCACGCTTTTTTCATCAACATATATTGGTCTAAGAGGTCCCCAAAACATGTCTTTAAAGTTTATTCTCAAAAAAACACTTTGAAATCAGATTTTGGTCTGCCTGAAAAACCCTCTTCTTCAGTCCTCCTCAGAACAGTCTGTTTTCTCTCTGACCACGCCCCCTCAGGAAGTGGATGTTCCTCGGCTGTCCAGCACGTTGATCTAATGTTTACATGTTGGCTGAATATACACGGCTGCTTGGAGATCACGTTACTTCAACCCTCTGAATCTGATCCAGAATCTGATCCTGACGGAGAGGCGCCTGCAGCAGGACCTTTCTGAACCATTGGTCACAGATTTAGTGTTTCTTGTTGTTTTATTTGTCAGTATGTAGACGTGTGTATTGGTACACAGCTACAGCTACAGCTATGAACATGTAGCTATGTGGCTATGCTAATTAGCACTAGCACTTATCCATGATAAATAAAAATCATCCACTAGATCTTCAAATCTGCAGACGTGGGGAGTAAAAGCGACCTTTGTGTTTATTAAGACAGCCTACAACTAGCATGCCTCCCTCCTAAGCTCCTTGTTAGCACACATGTGTGCAGGGAATGAAAAACAGAGGAGGGGTTGAGTTGTATTTTATACAGTCTATGGGCTGAACAAGCTCCGAGCTCTGACTTCCTGTTACAGACCGGATATTGTTGTTACGTAACAAAAACACTGAAAACTGAAACGGCTCGTTTCACACACATTTACAGAAAGGTGGAGAAATCAGAACAGGGGCAGAATGGATTATTTTCATTCTCAGGGGGTTTGTAGACAGGGACACAGATTTCAGGTAGAGAACCATTAAAAAGTCCATTTTGCATGATATGTCACCTTTAAAGTAAGGATTGCATTCCCCGATCTAATCTGACGTCATTCTTTGAAATGAGTAATATCAATTCAGAAGATAGGTTGTGTTTTATTCTCTTACGTCCGGTCTTCACTTTTTAATTTATTTTGTGTATCAGGAAACATTTAATTTAAAGGGATAAATCCATTTTTTGGGGTAGTTGCACAAAGAACAAGTTTTAAAAGCACACACTCACATCACTCATTCATTTATTCATCAAATAATAAAAACACAAATATGACACATACAGATATTTCATCATGACGATGCTTTTTAAACACAGATTAAGTTAAGAATAATGAATAATGTGTGTTTTATTAACGACAGAGTTTTAATTCAGTTAAAAAAGGATCACAGAGTTTTTTAACGATCATCACTCTCTGGTTCTCCGGTGTGTTCTCAGAGCGACAGGTTGACGTCGCTCTTCAGCTTGCCGCTGCTCAGGCTGTGGATCATGGAGATCATGGCAGAGTTTTTATTCAGCTCCTCCTCTTTCTGCTTCAGCTTCGTCTCCAGCTGACTCTTCTGCAGCTCCAGAGATGAAGCCTGGACAAAAATGATGAATGATAAATCAGGAAACATCGCAGGCACAGTGTTTGAACGCATCAGTTTCAATCAGACAGACAAATCAAAGACAGTGGCACCAGATTAAAACTGGTCTCCTCTTGGTTACCTTGATGTTGGCGTCTTTCCTGGCCTGTTCGGTCTTGTTTAGCTCCTTCCTCAAAACGTCCACCGTGTCCTCCAGGTCTCTCTTCTCCTGATCCTTGGCTTTTACCTTCTCCTCCTTAGACCGCAGTTCACCGCGCAAACCTGCAGAGCGTTTATCAAAGACGATTGAACACCGGGAACTGAAATATATCATTTTACACGGATCTCTTGACGAACGTTTGCTCGATCTCTGGATTTTAATCACGCCGTGACAAAAGGCACCTTTCCCCAAACTCCAAACACTATGACCAAGAAATTCCACCAAGGACTTCAGGTCTTTTTCAACAACAGGAACCAGGGTCTAAATTTAGTTCCTGGGAGGTTAATCTCCCCTTGAAAAGCCCCTGCTTGAGGGATGGTGTTCTTCAAACGGCCAGGACCTCTAGGGGGCGGGGCCTGCAGTGCTGAACGTTCCCTCAGTGTTTTTATTTCATCCTCCGTCCATGATAAAGTTACACACACCTGTAATTCACTTGTTTTAATAACTCCTGAACCTCGGTCTTCTCTGAGCCCGATAGTGTGAATGTGTCTCTGTCAGCTCCCGGTGTTCCATTCTGAAGAGTGACCCTGTAAACTGGAGACCTTCAGCTGAACGTGTCAGTGTTTGTGGAGTTTACACAGCTGTTGAAACACAGAGGAAGTTCCTGGGAATGCAAACTAGTTTAGTTTTTATTAAGATTTCAAAATATCCTCATCAGATATTTAATGATGGTCTAAAGACGTTTATGAGGGATGCATCCGGCTGAGAGTCTCCAGTTAACAGGGTCGCTCTTTAAACTGGAACACCGGTCCACCTTTGACATGACTTTAAAATCCTCTCGCTTTAAGTCGAGCGTTTCGTCACTAGAGCTCGTCTCCTTCCAAGTGTTGATTCAGTTACTTTTCCTTTCCTCCATACGTCACTGGCCTGATTTGCATCATCTTCCCGGGACTTCAGCCCACGTTCGAAACACAGACAACAACAGGGCCAAAGGAATGATTTAGTTCCTGAAAAGAGTTCTGGGGGCTAAAAGACCCTGGGACTTCTGGTTGAAATGCTCCTTTTCAAAGTGATATTTTCTGGTTTCTCTCCTCCTCTGGTAGTAAACTGTGTCTCTTTGCTTTGGGAAACACTGATCACACTTGAACTGATATTTTCTACTTAATAAACCCCAAAAACCCACAAATTAAAGGAGAGAAAACAGTTCCAGCTGCAGCCCTGAGTTCTGAGGACAGAGCCGTCAGACCGACCTGTGATGTCGCTGCTCTTCTGCTTCAGATCTGAAGTGAGGGATCTGACCTCCTCCTCTCTCTCCGCCAACACTGATGTGACCCTGAGGACAAAGAAGAACCTCCATGAACGTCTGAGAGGATCACTTCTGGCTGTACTTTTAGACTCTGAGATGAGTAACGGTTCTAAACGAGGAGAGAGAGGATTACTTCTCCTGATTCTGTTGCAGCGCTTCGTAGTTCTTCTTCAGAGCGTCGTTTTGTTTGGCGAGCGAGGTGTGAGACGTCTGCACCTCCTTCAGCAGACGCTCGCTCTCGTTGAACCTGAGAAGGAGATTAAGGAGACTCTAATCTAACAATGCTTCCGTTTAAAGCAAGATAGATGAAGACATACCATCCTCTGAGTCATGACAGGGGAACAATCAGAGGACTCTGTGTGTGTCGGACCTGCTCAGCAGGGCGTTGTAGGCTCCTTTGAGGTCCTGGTGCTTAGCCGAGTCCTGCTGCAGCCTGGCGTTGTGCTGCAGCAGGACCTCCATGTCGGCCTTGGAGCGCTCCACCTCCAGCACCTGGTTACTCAGCTCCACCTGCAGGTCCTCACGCCGCCGCTCCGCCTCCTTCAGCAGAGAGCCGAGCTTACAGGCCTGCAGAGAAACGCACAGACAGGAAACATCAGAAATCTAAGCGCTCTGAAAATGAGTCCAGAGTCCTCGGCGTGATCAAAGCGTGTGAACGTCACCTCGGCTTCAGCTTGAGCTCGTTGGAAGCGATACTGAGCGATGAGCCGGTCGGCCTGAGAGAGAGCCAGAGCCTTCGCCTCCAGCAAGTCCTGCAGACCGCTCTCCTTCGACTGATGGAGACACAAACAACAAAAGGAACTCTTCAGATTCAGCTCACTCAGATGTGTTCAGGTGTCTCTGTTTTCATGGACAACACTTTTTCTCAGCCAGTGCTCCTCTTCAAGGAGACGGTTTTATTTATTAATTCATTCATTGAATCATTCGTTTCCATACGTCTGAACAAACGGACAAGAACGTGCAATCAAATAATGTGATCAATATATACTCACAGAATTAGAAACAAAACTAAAAATATCTAAAATTTTCAACTGACATTCAAAATCTTTAAATGCAAATATTCTGGATTTTTTTAATATATTTTTTTTCATCAGAAGCTTGATGACATTCTAATAAAAACATTTGCAAACTTTAAATGAAATCCCAGGAAAATGTTATGGAAACTTTTGGAAATTTTTTAAAGAAAATTTATTTGGAATTCTTCAATTTAAATTTTTGGAAAACCTTTTCTGAAAATGTTCTATAATATTCTAATTTAAAAACTTGGACAATTTCTGATTGAAAATTTAATTCAATTTATTTTATTTTTTCCAATAAAATGTAAAAAAAATGTGGAAATTGTTCGGCGGAAACTTTCAGGAATTTTGCAGAAACTTTGAAGGATTAACAATGGAAATTTTTTAAAATGTAATTGGAAACTTACAGAAATTTTCAAAGAAGCTTTTTGGAATTGTTCAATATAAACTTTCAGAAAATATTTTATGATAATTTTAGTATCTCACAACGAAAGTTTATGTAATAAGACAATGGAGAACTTTAAGTTTTTTAAGATTTTATTTAAAAAACTTTTTTTTTTAATGGAAAATGATTGAATGAACGAATAATTTTTGGAGTAATTTTTCAAGAACTATATGGACATTCAAGAATTTTTAAATTGGAAACTTAACAAAATTTTATGGAAATGCCCAGATATATTTAAAAAGTGTCAGACGAATAATTTAGAAATTCTTCAATTAAATCTACTAAAAATGTTCAAGAAATAAGTTTTAACATTTTTTTAATGGAAATTTGTGATTTTGTTTAAAACTGAAAATTAAGGGAATTTTCAATGGAAACTTTGGGAAATATGATCAAAACTTTCTAATATTTTCAGAATAATAAAATGTTAAATATTTGTCATCTTACCCTTCTGTTAAGTAAACATTTCTGAATTTATTTTTGCATCAAATTCTTTGTCCTCTGGTCAAACACACTCACCGCAAATGCAGAAAGCTTCTGTTCATAAACGTCGATGATCTCAGACACGTGAGAGGTCTTGGAGTGTTCCTGTAGCTTAAAACAACAAAAGGATTTCATCACAATATGAACACACACACACACACACACACCCACACCCACACACACACCCACACACACTTTACCTCTAATCCGTTCTGTATCTTCTCAGCCAGACCGTGCACACTCCTGCTGGGACCACTGGAGGAGTCCAGGATGCTGGAAGGCGGGACTTCCTGCACTGCAACACGTTTGACTGACAGCTCTGCCTCCCGTTGGCGATATGCGTTGTTGGCAGCGATACTTTGTCCCAGACTTGAGGAATCAGAATATCAGAAGATGTGACGTGTTGGTGGGTTTTAATGTACAACACTTATTTTCCAGCTGCTGCAAAGAAAACACTCACATGAGCGAGGGGAAGTCCGGGAGCGGCGTGGCTTCAAACAGCAGAGAGAGTCCCGTCTGCACGCGCTCCCTGTGGTGGGAGGTCAGAGCGAGAGAGAGGGGGGTCACAATCTTCTGATCCTGAAAGAAACACACACACAGATCATCCAGAGCGCCAACAACACGTGTTCAGTTAGCTCTACGGTGTGGAGGTGAGGTGTGTGTGCGTACCTGTAACGTCCTATAAAAGCTGGTCTCCATGTCCTTCACCTGCTGCCTCAGTTTGCTCATCAACTCCAGAGTCCTCAGCAGAGCTTCTGCACACACCTGACTGAAACACACACACACACACACACACACACACACACACACACACACACACACACACACACACACACACACACACACACACACACACACACACACACACACACACACACACACACACACACACACACACACACACACACACACACACACACACACAAATCATCCTAAGGCTGCATGTCTGGTTTTAATGCAGTGACTTCCACTACAGAGTCATGTCTGTGTTTAATGCAGGGACTTCCACTACAGAGTCATGTCTGTTTTTAATGCAGTGACTTCCACTACAGAGTCATGTCTGTTTTTAATGCAGTGACTTCCACTACAGAGTCATGTATGTGTTAATGCAGTGACTTCCACTACAGAGTCATGTCTGTGTTTAATGCAGTGACTTCCACTACAGAGTCATGTCTGTTTATAATGCAGTGACTTCCACTACAGAGTCATGTCTGGTTTTAATGCAGTGACTTCCACTACAGAGTCATGTCTGTTTTAATGCATCCTCAGCTTTCACTCACCTGAGGTCGTTGTCAGAGCTGGGGGGAAGGCAGGTGAGGGGGCTGTTGCTGTGACAACAAGAGAGCAGCGTCTCAACCTGTGAGAGGCAGAGCTGGGCGCTCACCTGACGCGACACCAAAGATCTGGTGGAGTCCTCGGCGCACAGGAGTGTAAGAGTTAAGGCCTCTAATAAACACTCAGACACACACCTGGAGATATCATGAAGTCAGGTAAAGGATATTCAGGAGGAGGCCGATGACGTGTGTGATGCGGTGACAATGTTTTCTCAGGTGAGCATCTCCCCGTGCAAGATCAAGACCCTCCAGGAGTTCTAACAGGACCGGGAGCAGCATTTCTACGAAGCTCAGCACAGAGTCAGACAAGGTTTCTGCTCCCAACGCCTCCTGAGAGAGAGAGAGAGAGAGAGAGAGAGAGAGAGAGAGAGAGAGAGAGAGAGAGAGAGAGAGAGAGAGAGAGAGAGGGGGGGGGGGGGGGGAGAGAGAGGGAGGGGGGGGAGAGAGAGAGAGAGAGAGAGGGAGGGAAGAGAGAGAGAGAGAGAGAGAGAGAGAGAGAGAGGGGGGGTTGAAGGAGGGAATGTGTCAGTGTGTGTGGTGTGTGTGTGTGCGTGCGTGCGTGCGTGCGTGCGTGCGTGCGTGCGTGCGTGCGTGCGTGCGTGCGTGCGTGCGTGCGTGCGTGCGTGCGTGCGTGTGTGTGTGCTTTCCAAACCTCCAGCAGCTCATTCAGCAGCTGCAGAGCTTGCAGAGAGCAGGACTCTGCGCCCTCTACAGGCGAGCTCAGCCACTGCACCAGGGCGATCCCACCGTCCGCCTCTGCCCCTTGTCTGCGACCCGCCGCTCTGAGTTTGGGTCCTGCCGGTCTGAAGACCACCTCGCAGAGCAGTGAGCGCAGACCCGAGACGCTGCACATGGCGAGGAGAAGCTCCAACATCTGCGGACGAGAGCGTGGATGTTTTATTGGACCCTTGTGTTGCTCTAGTTTTCACACCTCTCCTCTCCGTGGTTTGGTTTGTGGCTGAAAGATGTGTGGAGGTGTGAAAGTGTTTATCTCGTCTCACCTTCGCTGCAGAGTCCGGATCTTTTGACTGCAGCACTCCTAAAACCTTAGACGCGCACGCTGAGAAGTGCTCGTACCTGGAAACAGGACACAAAATCCTTCTTAAACTCTTCATGCACAGACACCTTGGTGTTCTTGATAAATAAAGTCCACTCTGCGGTTAAAGAGAAACGTCGGTGCACCTGACGAGGTAGTCTGCGATCTTCGGGTTCTTCAGCAGGTCCACTAAAAGGTCGACGGAGTACTTCCTGGTCAGAGTACCGTCACCGTTCACAATGATGTTAAAAACCAGCTGGAACGTCTGGTAGATGTTTTTACCGTCAAACAGCTGATGGGGAAAAAACAAGAACAGGAGAATCATCAATGGGCGCCGTTTGTAAAGTAACAGCAACATTTCTCCACATTTAGCTGTAAAATGTCCAAAAAATGAAGAGGGAATCTTTAAAAGTCACTTTTTAAAATCACATTTAGAGCTGAATTTGTCTATTTAACATTTATTTTTGTTGTGACAAATATATTTAAGATAAAATCAATATTAAATCTATTTAATTCTAAATTGAAATAAAAGTGGTAAATAAAAAATATAACTATAACTGTTAAATATCAAATTTAAATGTTCCAATATAAATATTACATATAAATGTTAAATATTTAATATAAACATAAATGTTAAATATCAAATACAAATGTTCCAATTTAAATATTAAATATAAATGTTAAAAATCGTATTTAAATAATAAATATAAATGTTATATATACATATTAAATTTAAATACTAAATATAAATGATACATATAAAATGTAAATATTAAATTATAAATATAAATGTAAAATATAAATACTAAATATAAATGTAAAATATAAATACTAAATATGAATGTTAAATATTCAATTTAAATAATAAATATAATTTTTAAATATAAATATTATATATAAATGTTAAATATAAATATTAAGTTTCCAACTTTAAATTGAAATGTTAAATGGTTAATATATATACATATATAAATGTTAAATATTCAATTTAAATAATAAATATACATTTTAAATATAAATATTAGATGTAAATGTTTAATATAAATTTTAACTTTAAATTCAAATGTTAAATTTTTAATATATATACATATATAAATGTTAAATAGAAATAGAAATAGAAATCTTAATCTGAATGTTGCTCTGTGATCCTAAATATTTAGCTAATATATAAATTCACGCTGCCGCCTGAAGCTTCATAAGGTGACGTCATTATACCGACCAAGAGTCCACAGCTTACCTTTTGTCCGACCTTCTCGTTCAGCGTGAGGCTGGCCAGGATGGACAGCGTGAAGACCACCACAGTCAGACTGTTGTGAGCCAGGAAGTTGATCAGAGTGCGGTAAAATGGCTTCACATTGTCCTACAAACACACACACACACACACAAACAAACACATTATTAACACAAACACAAGGCGCAGATCCTCCACGTATGAACACATCACTCAGTTTCTGTTGTGAGTCTCACCAGAGACTTGATGTGACTCTGCACCGAGTGGTTGTCCCGACACAGGTTGACCATGAGGCCGAGGCACGGCATGATGACGTCATCGTTTTCAGACTGTCTGTGATGGAATACGACGTTGAGTTAAATCATGTTTTCATCCTTTGAGTGATTACTTCAAACGCAGAGAGGTGAGATGTGGATCTTACATGTTGGTCATGAGGAAGGTGAGGAGTTCATGGATGTAGTTTGTGGACGGGAAGACTTGTGTGTTGTACGTCAGTTTCTGCAGAACCTGCAAACACTGGAAGATACACACGAGACAACGTTACAGCAAATCGAATTATGACAGGGTTTATTTTGCAAAGGTAAGAAAATTGAATATTGAGCCTAATGCATGACACTTTTCCTGCATTATAACCTAACAAAGAAAAGCCTGCAGTGATGGACTTACCTGCAGTACCAGGGGCTCTCCTGGGGTGGCGCTGTGGTAGTGGATGACAGAGGCCAGGGTGCTGGTGAGGTTGTAGCTGCTGTGAAGGATTTCCCAACCGGCGTCGTCGCAGGCTGAAGAAGAAGAGGAAGAGGTAAAGATGAAGAGTTGTCCTTCTGTTTTCTGCTTCAGGACTCACACAGAGATTCAAACACTCACAGTTTCCTACATTCTTAAAAAAGCAGAGGAAGAAGGATTTTGTTGACAAACTTGTGTAGGATCACATCACCTACAACTCTTCGTTTTATAACTTCATCTTGATCTGTATTCTGCATCACAGAAACATCTTTGAAAGACAACAAAGATACAGAACTGTCTGACATTCGGGGAAAGGACAGTCCTGATGTCTGTGTGAGATCTTGTTTGTTTACACCTGACACCTTGTATCTGTCTTTGGAGGATTCTCAAGAGCTCACTGGATAAAAAGGTTGCAAGCGCACGGACTAAAAACACGCTCTGGGGCCTTTCCTGTGATGTAAACATGAGAGAATGTAGCTGATGGTGTGTGACTGAAGTGAGAGGTGAACACAGGTGAACTGTACCCAGCTGTGCCAGCAGGGAGATGATGGAGCTCGTCAGGGTGGGGCTGGTGTTCTGGTTCCCGGCCAGCTCCACCAGCCCGCTCACACAGTCACCGGGAAGAAGCTGACCCGATGACAGCAGCTGGTCACATTTGAGTCTCGAAACCTCCTGAAGGAAACACAGCAGGTGTGAGTGAGTTAGTAACATGAAGTATGACAGCAGACAGTGTGAGTGTCTGAAGAGGGAGACCTGCCTGCAGGGTTTATCTGGATTACAGGACGTGTGGAGGATCTTCTTACACAGGAGTTAGAAGATGAAGGGTGTGTGGGAAACAATTTATGTCAACTGTACAGTAAAGGAAGATCAAGCACTATAGAGAGGCAAGCAGAAATCATTTTAAAGGTGCATTTTTTCTGAGATTAAAGACAGAATTCTGATAAAAAAAGGAAACAATTCTGATTTTAATCTCAGGATTATGACTCTTTTGTAGATTTCTGAGGAAAAAATTAATAATTCTATGATTAAAGTCCCAATTCTGAGTTATAGTTCTGATGAAAAGACATAATTCTTTTTTATGTGAATTATGACCTTTTTTATGTGAACTATGACCTTTTTTAAAATCTAAATTATGACCCTTTATCTAAATTATGACCTTTTTTAATGTATGACCCTTTTTCTCTGAATTATGGCCTTTTTTAAATCTAAATTATGACCTTTTTTAATTCATGACCTTTTTTCCTCTGCATTATGACCCTTTTTATCCAAATTATGACCTTTTTATCTAAACTTTGACCTTTTTAATCTGAATTATGACCTTTTTTAATTTATAACCTTTTTTATCTGAATTATGATTTGTTTTTCGCTGAAACATGACTTTATTTCTCTGAATTAAGACTCTAATCTTAGTTTAATTACTGTTTTTCTCAATTGTGATTTTTTTCCCCCCTCATAATTCTGACATCTTAATCGGGATTATGACCCTTTTCCTCAGAATTTTAATATTTTCTCCTCAGAATTATGACTCTTCTCTGATTTATGACTTTAATCTCAGAATTGCCTTTTTTCCTCAGAAATATGAGATTAAAGTCATAATTCTGACTTTAAGCTCTTAAATATAAATCAAAGTAATAATTCAGAGGAAAAATACATAATTACTCTTACAGTAATCTTATCATTTAAATAAAAAATTACACCTTAAATTCTTTATTTTGCTTTTTCGCTCCCCCATAATGTGTTAATATTGACCCTTATCACCTTCCGTACAGTCCTGTAGTTGGGAAGAAGAAGAAGAAGAAGAAGAAGAAGAAGAAGAAGAAGAAGAACTCACCTCCACTTGTTTCTGAAGCTGTGCTGTATTCTGTGCCGTCCTGCCCTCTCTGTACTCCTGGACAGCCAGCAGCAGAGACTTTAAACTCGTCGTCATGTCCATCCTGTTCAACACACAGCGAGGGAACACTTAAACTCTCAGAACGAGGCTTTAAAGGGACATTAAAGAACATGTATCGACCTCAAACCTGATTCTCTCTGATGCTACATCATGCTATATAAACAGAAGTAGCTAGCAGTTTAGTGGCAGAGTATACTTTACAAACTAACAGAAAACAACCTTTGTATTTTTAACCTGAGCTCATCTATTATAAACATAAACATTAAATATATTTATAATAATATATTATAAATTTATAGTTTCAGACGACCTGCAGGGACTTCTTCATACAACGTCAACAACAACCGGCAACAACTCCCGCTCCGAGCTTCGAATGGAGAGAGGAACGTACCATGTAGAGGAAAAGAGGGGGGGGAGAAACCAACTTAAATATACATTATTAACACTTATACCGACCTTTATGAGACATGAAGGGATGAGTTACACTTCTACTCTACTACCTGACATACATTTAAAAAAAGGTATAAGATTTAACACGTATTTACAATGAAATGAAAAGAAATATAAGCACAGTGCACCCCTTTTAAAATGTTACTACAAACATCACGCGAGAATCTACGGGATTTGAGGTGGAAGCGCAGAACAGCCGTTAGAGCGCCCTTCACAATAAAACTGAAATAAGCGACTTAAAATAAATTATAAAACATACAATTTAATTTAAAAAAGATGTAGTTATTGGATAGTTCCATTGTTTTATATTTACTTTTCGTAAAATGACTATATTTAAATATTTTTTAAATACTTTTTTTAATGAACTTTGTTTATTAGAACTTTTTGACATAATTTGACATTTGCATTGAATACTTGTAATTACCAGTGTCATATAACCATAACAATAAAACAATATAATCCTTAAATAATAAGAAAAAAGTGTAATAATAACAACAATAATTATTATTATTATTTCCACTATAATAACTATAACAAATATAATAACTATAATAACCATAACAATAATAAGAGATTCCTTTACTCGTCCCACAAATTTCAAAATTCAATAATAATAATAATAATAATGATAATAATAACAACAATAATAATTATTATTACCACTATAATAACTATAAAAATAATAATAACTACAATAATAATAATAATAATAATAATAATACAAAAAGCAAACAAATGAATTATTACACTATATACCCGTACGCATAAATGTATACACACATACATATCTATGGAAAATAAAAAACAATTGTGATAATGTGTGTTTACACAAGCAAATAGATTCCAACAAGGTAGGAAAAAATAACAATATTGACAATTATTATAATTTTTTTTTTCTTTTTACTTTTATGCCAGCAACACTTTTTTTTTTTTTATTTATATTTTTTGCCTTTTTTGCATTTATTGTATAGGACAGCTGAAGAGAGACAGGAAATGTGGGGAGTAGAGGAATCGAACCAGCGACCCCTGCGATGAGGACTGTAGCCTCTGTATGTGGGGTGCTTAGACCGCTAGGCCACCAGCGTCCTACACTTTTTAAAAATATGGAGATGCACAACAAAACTAAAAAAGTTGTTTAATGCTTAAAAAAAAACACCTGGAGGAACATCTTCCAATTAATGAGGTTAATTTGCAACCGGTAAGTAACATGATGGGTAAATAAAGGACACTCCTGAGTCCAGAGTGAGGTGTGGAGGTCAGGAAACTCAGTGGTGTGTGTGTGTGTAGGTACTGTCAGATGCAAGCATAACGAAATGGATGCAATGTACCTGTTAGGAGGGAAAGAGAGTCAATTAAGGTGCAGGAGTGTAAATAACTTCAGCACACCGGGCCCAGGTGTGCTGAGGTACTTTTTTTTTTAGCTCATTAAAGCAAGCTTTTTTTGATTCGATCAAAGTAACAACACAGAAAAATAATTGAAAACAAAATGTAATTTTATTAACATGTTTTCATTCATTTGCAATGCCAAGAAAATATAACTTTCAAAATAAAAGAAAATGATTGAGGACTGTGCGCTAATCTTATCCGATGGAAATGTTGAACATATGTCGTTTAACATGTTCCACCATTTCATCTCATGACCTTAAGACTACTACTGCGGTTGGACCATACCCACCACAGATATTTTCCGCTTCTTTGTTGATTGCAAAGAAATCAAGCAGACATAAAGATACATGTTTCAGATTTGCAAAAATAAAAGTAAGAAAGAAAAATGTCCAAAAGAGCTGCCCTGTCTGTAATGAAGGTGATGCTCGACAGAGAACAATGTAAGACAACATGTGGCTCGCCCATGAGCGGTGTGAATGTGTGAAACAGACAGGATGTGAGACGTTGTTGTCCACAGACAGACACAGAGTGATATGCGAGATGATTCTGCATGCATGGACTAACAGGTATTGCATAACGATCAGAATATGTTTTCAGTTTGCCCCCCACTTCCTTTTTTGCACATCAGTACAGCCTCAGTCCTGCTGACCATGTCAGGATTCAGATTCACAGTGATGAGCACCACAGTTTTTCTCACACACCAAGCTCCCACGTTTTTTCAATTCTGCTTATTCTATTATCTACTCACAATCAGTTCCCTTTCTCACATGTCACTGAATATCTGATAAAATGCAGGCGCCAGAAATATCAGAGCTGGTGAGTAATAGTATTCACATACTGCCCGACTAGAAGCTTAGACTATGAGCGCATGGGCGGTACACCTGTTTAACAGAAGTACACTGTTGTTGCAGTTAGTTCCTCTTATGCTCATTTATGTCAAAGTGATCATTATTCTCAGAAGTTTAGCTCTTAAAGAGAGGATGTGACATCATGATTGACAGCCCTGTTGACCAATGAGGCTCCTGCAGCTTCAGATCACCAGAGTAGAGGAGGAACAGTGAGAGGAAACAAACATGGTTTCTGTCCAAGCGGCTACCTCTGGCCTCAAAATATGAAGCCCATGCGGAAGTGTTATAAACTGCAATACATCGAGAATCCGCTAGAGGCTGGTTGCAGAAACACTGGAAACCACATAGACATGAATGGGAAAAAGACGATCTTTGCAGCATTAATAAACATGTTTACAGCCTGGTTCAAAAAACAGCTTGGCCCTATGCAGCTAATCTCTCTATCGGCACACACTGTACGGGGGGTGAACTTTTTTCTGACGCGACGGTTCAGAAAATATTAAGATTACGAGTTTTTGCCCAAATAAGGACATGACTGACTTGACTACCGGTCGGGAACACATAGCTGTTGGCTAGGAGGCTCAAACTCCGCCCCTTTACGTCACACTCTGCCTTGTTGAGTTCCGCATTTCCAATATGGCTGCCCCCGTCGATTGGCTTCAAATCAGCTCTCAGGAACAGACGGGTGACGTCACGGATACTGCATCCATTATTTATACAGTCTATGGTTACAGGATGCTGGACCAGACGTCACTGAATTGCCGGTTTTGGAAAGTGGAAATAAACAACGGCCAAGCTGAGATAAACTGCTTCTTTAGCATCACTTATGATTTAAAAAGTTAGGAAGTGGTTTATATGGAATTTAATATTTTTCACAGCACCCTAAAAACTGAGTTCCCCCCTTCAAAAAAAAAGAAGAGAAAAGAAAAAGTGGAGCGCTGTGCATTGTGGGAACAGTACGGGAGGCAGACTGGTCCGATGCATACTGAGAAATTTTCCCGAATCAGTACGACATCCGAGAAGTTTTGGCTTACTGCAGATTTTGCTCTTGTTCACATACTGCATACTGAATTTTGGCCAAATCAGTACGTACTGCTAGTATAATAGGCGGTTTCGAAAACAGCCATGGTTTCTGTCCAAACAGCTACCTCCGGTCTCAAAATATGAAGCCAACGCGGAAGTGCTAAAAACTGCAGTTCATTGAGCATCCACTAGAGGCTGGCTGCAGAAACACCGGAAGCCACATACACACCCATTCAAAGAAGACGATCTTTACAGCAGAAATAAACATGTTTACAGCCTGGTTCAAAAAACAGTTTAGGTCTGAAGAGCTCATTTCTCTATCGGCACACTGAACGGGGGGTGAATTTTTTTATAACGCGACAGTTCGGAAGATATTAAGATTATGAGTTTTGCCCAAATAAGGGCATGACTGACTTGATTGACAAGTGAGCACCCTGTAGCTGTTAGCGAAAAGGCAAAAGGCCCGCCTCTTTACCTCACACTAGCTTGGACAAAGTTAAGTTGAGTTCAGCATTTTCCAATATGGCTGCCGCCCACGATTGGCTTCAAAACAGCGCTTCAGAAACAGACGGGTGACGTCATGGAAACTACATCCATTTTATACCCAGTCTACGTCTGTGACGCATCACTGAAATGTGGGTTTAAGTTACAAGAAGGGCTTCTGTATAACTATAACAAAGAGTGCAGTCTGGGAAATGGCGTGGCAATCCATCCAAAGGTTGTTGAAATATAATCAAAGCAGGTAAAAGCCTTGTTCTTTAGTCCATCAGTCCTCATGTCCCTCCCAGAGTTCAGTCTTTATTCCTTTAAACATCTCCTCACGTGTTCCATGATTTACTGTTGGAACTCTTCAGGCAAGACTTCGACGTATTCTGAAGATGGAGCATCTGGAAGAAGAAGGAGAAGTTAAATGTAGCACCGATCAACAAAGATTATAAGAGACAGAACAGAGTCTGACGTACTCTCGTAGTCGTGATCGCCGTCCTCCTCGGGGATGGGCCTCTGCTGTCTCCATCGTCTCTGCGGCTCAGGCTGCTCAGGAGCTTGTCGAGGCTGGATTAACAGAGTCGTCTTCCTTTTGAGGGAGGAGCGCAGGTGTATGGCCAGACCTTGGTTCCTCCTCTTATAGTGACGGACCAGTTCGTCCAAAGTCTTAAAGAAGATCTCCTTCATACCTCCTGAAGCCTGAGGGAACGACAGCATCATACAGATAATGAGGAAGGTCCCGAGAACAGAGGGAGAAGTCAGCACTGATTATGTGATTACTGTAACGTAGCTCGACAGGAATATTTTTCTATAAGTTGTAAAAAATTAAAAATGTGAATCTCTGTGGAGTTCATGTTGGTGTCTTCAAATATCATCCATTTAGTTCACACTGGTGGTGTAAAAACCAAGAAGTGCTGAAGTGGCAGATAATCAGACTGACTTCATTCAAATGAGGAAGAAACACAGTTTACAGTTTTTAAAAGTGTGAGACCACAAAGAACGCTCACACTCAAAGTCTGAAACTAGAGGAGCTAAAATAAGTTTATGTCTGCCTTTCAAAATGACTCATGATCTAAAATCTCTCACCTAATGATCCTATCTCTCTCTCCTCTCTCTGCCTGTCTCTCACTTTAACTCTTCCTGTCCCATTAAAGTTACTAACCATAGACCTTTCTGGAGTCCCTGAGCTCCCTTGTCTCGTAGGTTCCTCTGGATCTCTGCTGTAGATTCCTTTTTTGGGTCTCTTTCTTTCTTTCTTTCTTTCTTTCTTTCTTTCATTCCTTCTCTTTCCTTCTCTTTCCTTCCTTCCTTCCTTTCTGCTTTCGCTCCTTCTTTCTTTCTTTTTTTCTTTCCTTCATTTTCTTTCATTCCTTCTCTTTCCTTCCTTCCTTCCTTCCTGCTTTCTTTCCAACTTTCTTTTTCCTTGTTTCTTTCATTCCTCCCTCCTTCTTTCTTTCTTTCTTTCCTTCATTTCTTTCATTCCTTCTCTTTCCTTCTCTTTCTTTCCTTCCTTCTTTTCTGCTTTCCCTCCTTCTTTCTTTCTTTTTTTCTTTCCTTCATTTTCTTTCCTTCATTTTCTTTCATTCCTTCTCTTTCCTTCCTTCCTTCCTTCCTGCTTTCTTTCCAACTTTCTTTTTCCTTCTTTCTTTCATTCCTCCCTCCTTCTTTCTTTCTTTCTTTCTTTCCTTCATTTATTTCCTTCCTTACTTTCATTCCTTCCTCCTTGCTTTCTTTATTTCATCCCTTCTTTTTTCTTCTTTCTTCCTTCCTTTCTTTCTTTTACTTATTTTTCCTTTCATTCCTTTCTTTCTTTCTCTCTTTGTTCTTTCCATGTTCCTTCATCCTTTATGTCTCCTTTTCTTATCCTGTTCTTTCCTTCTGTCATTCCTTCACCATTTATTCTCCTCTTTTTCTTTTTTCTGGTCTCCCTCTCTTCTCTCTTTTCTTAGACCTTTCTGGAGTCCCTGAGCTCCCTTGTTTCGTAGGTTCCTCTGGATCTCTGCTGCTGTGGACGTGCCAGACTCCAGCTGCTACAACTACTACTATCCGTCTCCCCACTATCATCTCTCTCTCTCTCTTCATCTCCCTCTATCCCTCTCTCCAACATGGTCTCAGCAGATGTGTGTCTAACATGAGTCTGGTCCTGCTGGAGGTTTCTGCCTGTTAAAGGAAGTTTTTCCTTGCCATGATGGATTAAGGTGGGGTCAGACTGAGTCTTACCCTGTCTTGGTGTTGGGTCTCTGTTCATAATTTGACATAGAGTGGTCTAGACCTGCTCTGTTTGTAAAAGCATCTTGAGATAACGTTTGTTGTGATTTGGCGCTTTACAAATAAAGATTGATTGATTAATCATAAAAAACAACCTTCAAGGCCGGTTTCTCACACACTTCCCTTTTAACCACAAAGTGCCTCAATCTAACAATAACATGCAGAAAAGGGGAAATGCTGACAGCATGGAAACACCACAATGTGTAGGAGGACAAAACGACAGAAATAGAGTTTAGACCGAAGAGGAAACAAGATAATTAAAGATTAAATGTGAAGCTCAGAGGACATTTTCTTTAAGCGGAAAACATGATAAAAAAACAAGAAGATCCAAACCCTCTCAAAGTGACTCTTCAGCAGCCTTAACCACTGTCATGTGACCTTTCTGTTTTTCCATCATGTTCACTAACACTCTGAGAGGTGGCCAGAGAGTCGAAAACATTTGTGCTGGAGTGGAAAAAAGCTCTCCCTAGTAATAGAGTCTGTCTGGTACAACGCTGCGACGTCAGAGGAGTTTCCTGTGATGAGGTGGAGCCCTGATAACTGCTGAGTTTCCATTATTGTGGGGTGAAATTGTCCTTTAAAGCGACCTACAGGCTCTGATCTGTGGTATCTGATTCATAGACTCAGTCTGGGGCAACGGAACAGACTTTAGCAACAAACACAGACTTATCAGAATGTGCAGGTGTACTTATTATGTTCATATTTTAGTCCCTCTGAGGAGGTCTGCAACACTTACATAATTTCTACAAACTTCAGACCCTTTGACTGAAAGTAAACCACAAGACAATCGCTTTCTATTTCAGGCTTATATCTTTGATTGAAACCTCCGTGCATCCTTTCATTTATAGCGAAACTGAGACTGACCAGAAACAAAAAGCACGTGTGCTCCTCAAAGGAATCAAGAAATGATGGTCTTTGTTTTGCAGATGTATCTGGAGGACTGAATTTGGCTTCACTATGAACAGATGGTTGAGAATTACGGCCAAATTACACCAGATCTGCGTCCGGTCCGTCTCTGATCTGATATGTTTCCATTCTAGTCAATGTGTTAACTTCCACTGGATCCGCTCCTTTGTGTTCTGGCTGCATCTCTGATCCAGCAGGTCAGAGTCCTCCAGATCAGATACACAAGACTTCTATTTTTGCCGGATGCCGGAGCACGACGCATCAAACTCAACAGAGCAGATGGAGCGGGACAGGAAGTCAGGTTTCACCAAAACAAAATGAGAACATCCGGTTAATTTTCAGAATAAAACACTCTGTGTTATCACCAGATCGTATTTCACTTAACTACAACAACAAACCAAAGTCATGATGAGCGGAGCCAGACCTGGAGTCAACAGGTCAGAGGTTTTCAGAGGACCAGAAAGACAACATGGATGAGGAGAGGAGGAGGAGAATCCTGGATTCAGGGATTACAGCGGGGAAAACCTAAAGTGAGGACGCTCTGCTAGCAGGTAAAGTATGGACGCTCTGCTAGCAGGTAAAGTATGGACGCTCTGCTGGCAGGTAAAGTATGGACGCTCTGCTAGCAGGTAAAGTATGGACGCTCTGCTAGCAGGTAAAGTATGGACGCTCTGCTGGCAGGTAAAGTATGGACGCTCTGCTGGCAGGTAAAGTATGGACGCTCTGCTAGCAGGTAAAGTATGGACGCTCTGCTAGTAGGTAAAGTGTGGACGCTCTGCTAGTAGGTAAAGTATGGACGCTCTGCTAGCAGGTAAAGTGTGGACGCTCTGCTAGTAGGTAAAGTGTGGACGCTCTGCTAGTAGGTAAAGTATGGACGCTCTGCTGGCAGGTAAAGTATGGACGCTCTGCTAGCAGGTAAAGTATGGACGCTCTGCTAGTAGGTAAAGTGTGGACGCTCTGCTAGTAGGTAAAGTATGGACGCTCTGCTAGCAGGTAAAGTGTGGACGCTCTGCTAGCAGGTAAGGTGTGGAAGCTCTGTTTGGTAAATACAACATGCATGCAACAGAGAGATATAAACATGTGATGACTGTGTGTGTGTGTGTGTGTGTGTGTGTGTGTGTGTTTACCATGAGAGTGTAGTTTCCAGTGTGCGTCTGCAGCAGTCTGTAGGTGTACACCACCTTGTGTTTACTGCAAAGACACAAAAGAGACATGTTTTGATTGAGCTGTGGATGCAACAACATTTAAAAACCAACAGAGAGGTGAGTTATAGAAACGTTTTTAACTCGAGGCCCTTCAGAGACATTCGGTTTTATAAGCTGCTGCTTGAGAACGACCTCATGTTCGTTCTCATGCAGAAGCATGCTTCCTCATCAAACCGCAAACACTGATGGTGAAGCGTGTGTCAGCATTCTGACCACGCAGAAACATGCCTCTATTTATGAGTCTATTGTTATATTTCACATCTATTATAGTCCATTTATTCTTCTTTAAGACGCTCCATTATTATTGAAATATCTTTTCGTGCAACACTTGAGTCATGAGTCGGTAAAGTCAAATTTGTGTGCGTTGTGTAATGGTAAAAAAAACCACCTTATTAATGAGGTTAATGACCAGACAACAGGTCAGTCACATGACTGTTCCTCAGAGTTAGAGGATTTCATCGTCTACAGAACGGAACATCATTAAAAGATTCAAGCTGTAGTGGAAGTCACTGCATTAAAAACAGACATGGCTCTGTAGTGGAAGTCACTGCATTAAAAACAGACATGACTCTGTAGTGGAAGTCACTGCATTAAACACAGACATGACTCTGTAGTGGAAGTCACTGCATTAAACACAGACATGACTCTGTAGTGGAAGTCACTGTATTAAAAACAGACATGTCTCTGTAGTGGAAGTCACTGCATTAAAAACAGGCATGACTCTGTAGTGGAAGTCACTGCATTAAAAACAGACATGACTCTGTAGTGGAAGTCACTGCATTAAAAACAGACATGACTCTGTAGTGGAAGTCACTGCATTAAAGACAGACATGTCTCTGTAGTGGAAGTCACTGCATTAAAAACAGGCATGACTCTGTAGTGGAAGTCACTGCATTATAAACAGACATGACTCTGTAGTGGAAGTCACTGCATTAAACACAGACATGACTCTGTAGTGGAAGTCACTGCATTAAACACAGACATGACTCTGTAGTGGAAGTCACTGTATTAAAAACAGACATGACTCTGTAGTGGAAGTCACTGCATTAAAGACAGACATGACTCTGTAGTGGAAGTCACTGCATTAAAAACAGACATGACTCTGTAGTGGAAGTCACTGCATTAAACACAGACATGACTCTGTAGTGGAAGTCACTGCATTAAAAACAGACATGACTCTGTAGTGGAAGTCACTGCATTAAACACAGACATGACTCTGTAGTGGAAGTCACTGTATTAAAAACAGACATGTCTCTGTAGTGGAAGTCACTGCATTAAAAACAGGCATGACTCTGTAGTGGAAGTCACTGCATTATAAACAGACATGACTCTGTAGTGGAAGTCACTGCATTAAAAACAGACATGACTCTGTAGTGGAAGTCACTGCATTAAAAACAGACATGACTCTGTAGTGGAAGTCACTGCATTAAAAACAGACATGACTCTGTAGTGGAAGTCACTGCATTAAACACAGACATGACTCTGTAGTGGAAGTCACTGCATTAAACACAGACATGACTCTGTAGTGGAAGTCACTGCATTAAACACAGACATGACTCTATTGGAAGTCACTGCATTAAAAACAGACATGACTCTGTAGTGGAAGTCACTGCATTAAAAACAGACATGACTCTGTAGTGGAAGTCACTGCATTAAAAACAGACACGACTCTGTAGTGGAAGTCACTGCATTAAAACACAGACATGACTCTGTAGTGGAAGTCACTGCATTAAAACACAGACATGACTCTGTAGTGGAAGTCACTGCATTAAACAGACATGACTCTGTAGTGGAAGTCACTGCATTAAAAACAGACATGACTCTGTAGTGGAAGTCACTGCATTAAACAGACATGACTCTGTAGTGGAAGTCACTGCATTAATAACAGACATGACTCTGTAGTGGAAGTCACTGCATTAAACAGACATGACTCTGTAGTGGAAGTCACTGCATTAAACACAGACATGACTCTGTAGTGGAAGTCACTGCATTAAAAACAGACACGACTCTGTAGTGGAAGTCACTGCATTAAAACACAGACATGACTCTGTAGTGGAAGTCACTGCATTAAACACAGACATGACTCTGTAGTGGAAGTCACTGCATTAAAAACAGACATGACTCTGTAGTGGAAGTCCCTGCATTAAACACAGACATGACTCTGTAGTGGAACCATCACTCTCAGGAACTACATGAACTCACACCCAGATCAAATCCACAGGAACTGGACTCCACTGTCCACCCCTGCCTGTTGACACTGTGGCTAAAATGTTACCTTCTGTTGGCCTTATGAATCTGTAAACAGCACAGAGGATATTTTTTGGAGATCTAAAAACCTACACAAAACTTCAGATTTGTGTTTTATGATTGAACGGTCCAGAAGAAACAGAGTGGGATGTTAAAAGACAAAAGCAGCTTAATAAAGAGAGGTGGATGTAATAAAGACGTTAAACACAGGACAGAACAGTGTCACACCTCCCTTCACTCTATATTTATCATGTTTCTGCAGAGTAAACTTGACTGAACTCTGTTACACCTGATTTTATCTTGCTCGATGTTTAACCCGCGGCTCATCGTTGGTGTCTCTCTGTCCAGAAACAGGTCATTGTCGCTGTGGTGTTGAACACTAATGTGGGATAATCTATAAGTTATTAATAAAGCATCCTCCACAGTAGCATTCATACAGGAGCTCCAACGTGGGTTCAGTGGCCATGATGCTCAGAGCTTTTGGTATGCGGTTTTTGGTTTGGTACATTCTCGATATGCTAATGGAAAAAAAAAACAAGGTAAACCACTTCTTTTCTTTTACAAAGAACTAAAAGAACTTCGCTTTTCCACATGGTCCGCTGTGCAGCTTCAGCGGTTCAGGTTTGCAGGCCGGCTCTCAATTCTTTGTAACAATATTGTAAATGAACATGATTGAAAAAATTAAATAATGGGGTGTGGATTCAGCCTGATGGTTAAATTAAATAATTGGATAAATTGTTAAATAAAGAAGTAAAAGCCCCAAAATATAAAAAAAAATTTAAAATAGAAAAATAAATAATTATGAATAATAGTAATAAGAATATGAATAAAAAATAATAAATAATAATGATAATTATAATAATAAATAATAACATTAATAAAATATATTAAAACAGTAATAAATAATGAGAATATAAAAACAATAATATGAATACATAATAAATAATAATATTCATGAAAAATATAATTAGAATTAGAATAATAAATTATATTTTTATATTGATAAGAATAAATAATAATACAAAATGAATAATAACAATAAGCCATAATCAATCATAATATTAATATAAATATATTAAAATAATAATTATAATATAAAAACAGTAATAATAATAATAATAAATAATTATATTAATAAATAATATGTATATTATAATAACACTGAATTATATATATATATAAACAATAATACAATGAAAATGAACTAGAATAAAAATAATGTAATGTTGCAACCAAAACCAAAAAATAAAAGATTCAAACATAAAATAAATATTACCTAAAGTTTCTTTTCTTTTTTTCAGAGGGTTAACTCAGCTCGAGCGAGCACGTTCGCCTGCACCAAAGTTTACACATTTAAAAGCAGCTAAATCAACACTGAGCGGTCTCTGCATGGAGATGATCAACGATGATAATCCGTCATGCATTTTTTGAATCAAATCAGCTGTTCTAATCTAAACTAGAAGAACATGTATCTTTCATTTGGTGCACGGCTCCTCGAACATAATCACAAGTTTCCGCAGAGTTTCCATCAACGTCAGGTTTTCAAATGAGAACTTTTTAATATCAATAAACAGGAAACTTATATTCAAATATAGTCTAAGAAAACTGATGAAAAGGTGTGTGTGATATAAACACAGACACCATTAATATCCCTCACACAAATATATTCATGCATACTGATAGAAACTGAAAATTGGACCTTTGTGGACACATGATGAGAATCGGACTCAGGTTGAAGTTGAGTGGTTGACACGTACGAGGGGTTTGTCTTAAAGAATAATAAACACTTCATTAAATATAAAGCAGAAAGTTTTTTTTTTGGTCATGTTATATTTTGTTGTTTCCTGTTAAATCATATTTATTGTGTTTTAATTTCAGGTTTTTAATTTGTGCAACTTTAAAAACAGATTTATTTGCCAGAGTTTTATTCTGAATCTGTTTATTTAAAGCAAAGTATCCACTCTCATCTAAAGTTTAAAAAGCAGAACAGGTACAGCTTCTTTCAGTACTCACTAAACACACAGACACATGGCTCCCTGGATGGTCTCGCTGTCTCGGATCAGGTAGGCTCCATCCTTGTTTTTCTTCCCCAGCAGCTCCTCACACTCCTTCTTGCTGATGGCTCCGTGGTAGTACGGCGGCAGAGCTGCTGCCATGCTGAGGAGACGCTGCAGTGCACAGAGACATCCAGCGCACCTCACTCCTTCTGCTTTCTCACAGATGCTTCATTTCAAAGAAGAGGAACAGATCTGTCCCCAGAGATTTCATCCAGGAGCCGTAAATCCGGCTCAAGTCAGATGCTGGTTAGCCGGGTTTGGTTGCTGTTTCTCTGAAATCTGAAGGGGGAAAAGAAAAAGGCTATCACACATGGGTCAGAGATCAACAAGTGGAGGATCTCTGCAGAGTGAGACTACTCAGAAGCAGAAGAAAACCACAGAGTCACAGGAAGTGTGTGTGTGTGCGTGTGTAAGAAAATGTGAGAGGACAAGAGAGGCTAATATCAGAAATAGAAACCATCTAGAGAGGACAGGAGTATTCAGAAGAGTATTCACTGTTTGTTTGCAGCAGTGGAAGCCTGTAAAGTCAGGACATGAAGCAGCAGCAGAGAGATGAGTAATCTGTAGAGTGTGATGTCTAATAAATACGTGTGCCGTGCAGAGGGGTGAAACTGTGGAGACAGGATTCAAGATAGAGAAAGAGGACACTTGCAAAACCACAAAAAAGGTCAAACTGCTAAGAGAGAGTTTGGTCTCAGAATAAAACAGAGTAACTTTGAGTCAGAAAACAGAGAGAGAGGACTGATTGTGCATATCTGAGTGGAGGTAGGACTAATCATAGGGAGTACCACAACAACAGCAGAGAAGAGCTGTTACAAAGTCCTGCAGAAACACTGTTTTAATAAATAGAATAAAATGTACAGACATGCACCTTAAATAAAAATATACAGAAAATATGACGTTGAAATATGTCTAAAAACTATTAAATGCTATTAGGGCCTGTTAATTAAATAAATAAATAAATACATAAAATTCTTATAAACTTATGTGAGTAATCCCAATGCACCAATCCCAGTGCTTTCCTTGTGCAAAAAATTATTATTATATTTGTTACTTTATTATTTTTTTAAATTTTTTGTCTTTCTTTCGTTGATGCCTTAAAACGGGAGAGGATTAGGGCAACTGGAAGAATGAAAATTGAATGTGCAGTATATATTTTGTGTAATTCAGGGATTAAAGTTTCTGATTTTTTTTAAATATGGCACCTTAATTTTTATTTTCCAGTTGCCCTAATCCTCTTACATATTACTCCTTTTTATACTACAATATATTTAGTTTCTGTATTTTTTTTTTCCTCTCTGTGTGTTCCCTGTTCTGAAAAACAATAAAATGTTAATTTAAAAAAATTAAAAAATGTAAAATTCGGACATTTTTAAACTCAGACTTAATTTCAGAATTCAGGATTTAATATTAGTATTCTACAAAGACAGAAAAAAATTATCCTTGTTTGTTATGTCCCATTTCGCCCTCAGCCTTTATTTAAAAACGTGATTTGTGACTTCTAATTTGCGCTTTTATTGTTGTACTTCCGTTTTTTTCGGCCGGGGGCTTCCTCTTGTTGCCTGGTAACGTGTGGGCGGAGCTACAACACGGCTCGCAGCTGAGAGACCATAAACAAGAAAACTCTCCCAAACACACAGACTGACTGTGAGCACGTGGAGGAGGTTAATCAGAGTTTCATGTGATGTTTAATGTGTGTGTTTAATGTGTGTGTAGTGTGTGTAATGTGTGTTTAATGTGTGTGTAGCTGCTGAGAGTCATGCCCGGCTCGAACAGAGTTTTCTGTGAGGAAGAATGTTTTCCTGAAAACAGTAAACACATCAGTGAAGGTCAGTGTGTGAGAAGATTAAGCTCCTGGAGACAGTTCTGTCTGATTTAATGTCATGTAACATCCTCTGTGTCTTTATTTAAAGCTGTGTTTGTGTTTACCTGGATGCTCGGTAGATGCAGGAGGGAGGAGCGGCGGGGTGATGGAGGTCTTTGGGGCGGTGCTGACCCTGCTGTCTGCGGTCTTCATCCTCTTCACCTTCCCCCTCACAGCCTGGATGTGTGCTAAGGTCATCTGGAAACACCAGACATCAAATATTCATTATGTTTAATACTCTGATTGATAAATATATTTTGTGGTAAGAACATTTAAAAGATAGAATGTGAGATAAACATGATAACCATGGAGTGTCTGTCCTGCAGGTGATCCAGGAGTATGAGAGGGCTGTGATCTTCAGACTGGGCCGTGTGGTCAGAGGAGGAACCAAAGGACCTGGTAGGAAACTTTTATTCCTACAGTATGGATCATATTATTTGCATTAAAGTATAGGCTTATTTGTTTAAATGAAGATTTTAAAATATGTGTTGTATTTATCAATAATTTATTTGTTATTTATTTAAAAAAAAAAGATAAATTATACAATAAAATATTTTGTTTTATGCTGAATATTAATTTCATTTTTTTTTTGCAAAATAATGTTGAATGTAATTGTCATATAAGCCAGAAGATAGAAAATAATAATTAGATAAATAATAAAATAAATTAAATTAAAACATATTTTATTAAATTAAAAATCTTGAAAAAATGTTAAATCTATCTTGAAAATGTCCAGATTAATTAAATTAAATACCATGCATTATCTATGTATTTTATTTTAATGCAGAATATTAATTTCATTACTTATTCTGCAAAATAAAAAAGGATGTTGTCATTTAAGGTGAGAGATGTAGAAAAATAAATGCATAAAGAAAGAAATTTAATTCATTAATTAATTAAATAAAATTAATGATTTCATAAATGAAGGAAAGAAAATGAAACATATTTTATTCAATTAAACATTTTTAACAAATGGTTCTGTTTAGAAATAATTTATTAGTTATTTATTTTAAAAATGTGATGTTTAGTATAATACAATGTAATGCATTATCTATGGGTTTTTTTGTTTTATGCAGAATATTAATTTAATTAAATTTTCTGCAAAATAATGATGGATGTAGTTTTTATTTACGGCGGTAGAAGCTCAAAAATAAATAGATAAGATAAATATAATTCACTGAATTAAAGAAATAAATAAATAAACAAATAATAATAATACAAAAAAACATACACATTAATAAATACATTAAAAAAGAAAAAGCAAGCTTTAATTCTGCATCCTGTTTCCCAGGCCAGCTCTTTCAATCCCAGTTTTATTCTCTGAGATGTTTATGTCTCTGCTGTATTTAAAGAAGGAGCATGGATGTGTTAAAACATTAAAAGTTCATCTTAATAGTCATGTGATGGTTTCAGTTTGGATTCGAAAGATGTCCTCTATAAAGACGTCTGAAGTAACATGTTCTTGATATGGAAGGAAGCTTTAAGAAACCTCAGACCGGGTTCCTCTGAAGCTCTGTTCTCTTGCAGGTCTGTTCTGGTTCATCCCCTGGCTGGACGTCATCCAGAGAGTCGATCTGCGGACTGTTTCCTTCAACATCCAGCCACAAGAGGTCAGCAGCAGTCCCCTGTCATGAGTGAACCAGCACCACACACACTTCCTGTTCTTATCATGTCCTGTGTGTCATGTTAAAGTCCTGAAGTGATCCACAGGCGCTGACTGCAGACGGGGTGCCATTAAAGGTGGATGCTGTCGTGTTTTATCGGGTGGTGGACCCCTCTCTCTGGGTGACGCGTGTTCAAAATGGCTACCAGGCCACACACACACTTGCCCAGACGACGCTGAGGGCCACACTGGGCACACACACTCTGACGGACGTACTGACTCAGAGGACGAGCATCGCGAGGAGGATGGAGGTCAGTCAGAGGTCTCAGAGGCGTTCGCTTTAAGGTGTAATTATTCTAAACTGAAACCCTTCATTACCTGCTCCGTCCTGCAGGGGGCGCTGCACGCTGCGACCAGGCTGTGGGGTGTCGAGGTGGAGCGGGTGGAGCTTAAAGACCTGGCGCTGCCTGTCACTCTGCAGCGCTGCATGGCTTCAGAGGCTGAGGCTGCCAGGAAGGCTCGGGCCAAGGTACCTGAACGCAAAGTTAAAGTTACTAACCATAGACCTTTCTGGAGTCCCTGAGCTCCCTTGTCCCGTAGGTTCCTCTGAGTCGCTGCTGTGGACGTGCCAGACTCCAGCTAAGATGAGATCAGACTGAGTCCTGTCTGTAAGATGGGACTGGATCTGATCCGGTCTTGATGTTGGGTCTTTGTTAATAATAGAACATTGAGTACAGTCTAGGCCTGCTCTGTTTGGAAAGAGTCTGAAGATAACGTGTGACTCTCTCTCTCTCTCTCTCTCTCTCTCTCTCTCTCTCTCTCTCTCTCTCTCTCTCTCTCTCTCTCCTCTCTCTCCCTCTCTCTCTCTCTCTCTCTCTCTCTCTCTCTCTCTCTCTCTCTCTCTCCCTCTCTCTCTCTCTCTCTCTCTCTCAGATGATCGTGGCTGAAGGAGAGGTGAAGGCGTCTCGAGCTCTACAGGAGGCAGCATCAGGACTCTCACCTGTGGCTTTCCACCTCAGATACCTGCAGGCGTTGTCGTCTGTGCAGAGCAGCACGTCCGTCGTGGTCTTCCCCCTTCCTGAAGAGCTCCTCCACCTTCTTTTCTCAGAACAACGTTAGCTTTAACACGGAAAAGAAAGAGCTGAATGTTCAAATGATTGTAAATTCTATTTTTTATAAATATATACTCTCAATATCAGGATTTTGTCCCCATCATGTGCTTCTTTTTTGTGCTTTCTGTCCTTCACTTCCCAAAAAGAGTCGTTCACACGGACAGATGAAGAAGCTTTTTCTTCTTTGACAACTAGCCGGCTCCCTCTAGTGGACACATTCTGTGACAGCCTGTTTCTTTCCCTTCAGATGAAACTAAAGGCTTTTTTTGACCAGAGGAACTTAACCCTGGAACTATGTGCGTTTCGACCGGTGGACCCAGGGTCTAAATGTGTGTGTACTTTTCAAATGAAGAAGCTGTGATTCTCTTGATTTAGCAGCTTGTAACAGTAGTCTTCTCTCAGCCCACCGTGAATGCGTCTCTCCCGGTGTTCCGGTTTTAAAAGTGACCCTGTAAAAAAAATTTTCCAAATGTTTTTATTTCCCCAATTTTTTTTTTCCAAACAATTTTTTTTTCAAATTTGTTTTTTTTATTATTATTATTTTTTTCAAATTTATTTTTTCAAAACAATATTTTTTTCAAAAATGTATTTTTGAAGATTTATTTGTTTCTAAATTTTTAAAAAAAAACTTTGTTTAAAACTGTTTTTTTGTCAATTTTTGTTTTTCAATTTTTTTTCAATTTGTTTTGTCACTATTTTGTCAAATTTTTTTGTGAAATATATTTTTTGTAATTTTATTTTATTTTTTAAAATTTTTTGTCAAATTTTATCTGTCAGTTTTTTTTTTTTGTCAATGTTTTGAGTATCCAGTTAACCAAAACCAAAACACCGGCCGATCTCTGCGATCACGGCTTTTTGAGTTCAAAAGGATTTTAAAGCCGTGTTGAAACGTCTTTGCTACTCGCGCTTATCTCCTCTCACGTGTTGATTCAGTGAATCCATCTGTGATGAAATATAGCACCATCTAAAACAGCGCCAGCTGAGTCTCTTCATGCTAACAAGCTAACTGTTGTGTTGCTCATAATGATACCTGCCTGTCCGTCTGCTTCTATGGTGTCATCTGTGATGAATGGACTTCCTCTTTGTTTTACTGCCCTCTACTGGTCTGGTGGTGTAGTGCATTTACTTTTTTTTTCTCCATACGTCACTGGCCTGATTTACACAATCTACCCGGGACTTCAGCCAGCGGTCGAAACGCAGACAACAATGGGGACCAGGAACCTTTTAGTTCAGGGTAAAGTAGTTCAGGGGGCTAAAAGACCCTGGAACTCTTGGTTGAAATGCACCTAATCTGTTTATGTCTCAGTTTTTCCGCCTCTTTGAGATCAGTTGTTTTGCTCCCTGCTCAAAGCCGACAGTTACGACACATAACTCAGAGGATAATAACAGATAATGCAGCTCATGGGGTCGAAAAGGGAAACGTTAGATCATCCTATTATTACCTAATACTGCAGACACATGAATATGGAGGATGGTTCAGCTGTGATTATCTCAGCAGCTTTAGCTGAAGTTTCTTATAATAGAACATCCAGACCGTGCTGACCTCCTGACCTTTAACCCCGGCCGCCTCAGATTCTCTCATAATTTATCTGAACCGATATAACGGACAACATCAGAGCAAGACTTTTGTTCCTCGTGTCCGGCATCCTTACCCCGACCTTGATCTCTACAAACTCAAATGTCACCATCTTCAGCCCAAAGCCAGATTAAAGCCTTTAAGTGATTTCATCTGAATCGTGTTTGGCCGTCGCGGCTCTGATGTGCATACATCACCCGTGCTCAGATTACGGATTACAGAGAAACCTCTATTACCCTTTATCAAGCTCCTTTACAGTAAGTCAGACTCACTTTCACTGACCTTTGATTATAAATCCTGTAAACGCCTTCCTCTATAACAAACACTAAACCGCATGATACACAAATATCTACTTTTCAGCATCTCACATTCAACTCTGGATCTTCTATTTCCTGTTGCTGTTAAAACTCTAAAACCTTCTTCAATCAAAACTATGAAGCCAACATTCACCAGCTCAAAGTGCCCTATTACCCCTCTAGAACACTACGCTCCCAACATGCAGGCCTGCTCGTCGTACCTAGAGTCTCTAAAAGTAGTATGGGAGGTAGATCCTTCAGTTATCAGGCCCCTCTCCTTTGGAATCATCTACCAGTCAGAGTCCGGGAGGCAGACACCCTCTCTACTTTTAAGAGTAGGCTTCAAACTTTCCTTTTTGATAAAGCTTATAGTTAGAGCTGGATCAGGCTTGGACCAGGTCTTAGTTATGCTGCTATAGGCTTAGACTGACACACTGGGATCCTGTCTTTCCCTCTCTCTCCTCTCTCTGCCTGTCTCTCACTTTAACTCTTCCTGTCCCATTAAAGTTACTAACCATAGACCTTTCTGGAGTCCCTGAGCTCCCTTGTCTCGTAGGTTCCTCTGGATCTCTGCTGTAGATTCCTTTTTTGGGTCTGTTATTCATCCTTTCTTTCTTTCTTTATTTCTTTCTTTCTTTCTTTCACTCCTTCTCTTTTCTTCATTCTTTCTTTCTTTTTTCTTCTTTCTTTCTTCCTTCCTTACTTTCATTCTTTTATTCATTTTTCCTTTCATTCCTTTCTTTCCCTCTTTGTTCTTTCCATGTTCCTTCATCCTTTATGTCTCCTTTTCTTATCCCATCCTTTCCTAGTATCCTTTCCTTCACCATTTCTTCTCCTCTTTTTCTTTCTTCTGGTCTCCCTCTCTTCTCTCTTTTCTTAGACCTTTCTGGAGTCCCTGAGCTCCCTTGTCTCGTAGGTTCCTCTGGATCTCTGCTGCTGTGGACGTGCCAGACTCCAGCTGCTACAACTACGACTATCCGTCTCCCCACTATCATCTCTCTCTCTCTCTCTTCATCTCCCTCTATCCCTCTCTCCAACACGGTCTCAGCAGATGTGTGTCTAACATGAGTCTGGTCCTGCTGGAGGTTTCTGCCTGTTAAAGGAAGTTTGTCCTTGCCACTGTAACTTGCTAAATGCTGCAAAGTGCTCTGCTCATGGTGGATTAAGATGAGACCAGACTGAGTCCTGTCTGTAAGATGGGACTGGATCTGATCCGGTCTTGATGTTGGGTCTTTGTTAATAATAGAACATAGAGTACGGTCTAGACCTTGAAAAGAGTCTGAGGAGAACATTTGTTGTGATTTGGCACCTTATAAATAAAGATTGATTGATTCAGATCATCAAAGAAAATGAACACCACCATGAGCACCACATGTATCACTTTGTCCACAGGGGGCGCCAAATTCAACACAAACAGATAGTTCCTTATGGGAGCTGTAAAGTGATTTATGATGAGTTTGTAGAAATAAAAATAACAACCATTCGTATCAAAATATACAACGAAAGGCCTTGAGTTGTGAAAAGGTGTAAATATTTACGATCTTTGTCTCTGATTATCGGGTTAGACTTAAAGAAGCAAACAACAGAAGAACTCATAGAAACAATAAGTATCGCTGGTTTGTTCTGGTCTCTTGGAGCCATCTTCTTCTAGGTCATGTGACCGATAAGAAGGCGTGTCCTAAAAGGTAAGCTTGTTAACAGGCCAGAACATAGTGACCCAGCGCCGACCTTTAACCTGGATGTTAACGAGCCAATCACAGCCCAGTCCTCAGGAAACACCAAGACCCTGTCCCTCATGCATGTTAGCTTACTTTTACCCCCAGTGTGTTCCTCCTGTCAGCGCTCTAACCGTGTTGAGCGTGCACTCGTACATTACTGTAACCCTCGGCCCAGTTTCTCCTCTTTTGAAGTCTTTTCAGAGTCTGCCGTCGGTGCCGGCTCACTGGATGTTAAATTACATGTGTTTATGTTGAATTCTGTGAGTACAGGGCAGGATGGGCAGGGTGCAGTGTGTGGTCAGAGTCTGAGGAGCTATTAATAACCATCCCCACTGTAACTCCAACTTTTACTGCACAGATTACCCTCCATGGTTCTGCAGCCGTGCTAATCAGAGACGAGGAGGCCTCCCAAACAGAACTCTATATTTACTCTGCTCTCTGTTGTATTGTTGAAGCGGGCCTTATAGAGCCTTCAGCACCTCAAACACAAACACAGGAAGAAGAGGAGGGACCACAAAGAAGTGTTCCCTCCAGTTAGAGAAGTAAATGAGGAAGAGGAGGATGATAGAATATGTCCCACATCTAATCGAGTGCTAACGGTGCCTCGACTTGAACAAACTGCCTCCATGTCACAGCATTTCTAACGAGTGAGAAGTGTCGTGAAAGGATGATCACAATCTGACCTCCGTTCTCTGTCCATGGTGCTGAAATGTGCACCGAAATAATGAGCATTTTTCCTGCAGGATGTTCATTCCTCACATTTTCCATCCATCCATCCATCCATCCATCCATCCATCCATCCATCCATCCATCCATCCATCCATCCATCCATCCATCCATCCATCTTCCTCCTGGGGCAGCAGTCTCAGCAGGGAAACCGAGACACTCCTCTCCCCGGCCACTTCCACCAGCTCTTCTGGGAGGATACCGAGGCGTTCCAAGGCCAGCTGAGAGATATAATCTCACCATCATGTCCATCATGTCTTCCCCGTGGCCTCCCCCTACACGGACATGCCCGAAACACCTTCTGAGGGAGACGTCCGGGACTCATCCTGACCAGATGCCCGAACCACCTCATCTGTCTCCTCTGGATCTGGAGGAGCAGCGGCTCTACTTTGAGTCTGAGCTCCTGACCCTCTCTCTAAGGCTGAGCCCAGACACCCTGAGGAGAAAGCTCATTTCGGCCGCTTGTATTGGCGATCTTGTTCTTTCGGTCACTACCCACAGCTCGTGACCATAGGTGAGGGTTGGGACGTAGATTGACCGGTAAATTGAAAGCTTTGCCTTCTGGCTCAGCTCTCTCTTCACCACAACAGACCAATGGAACTGGATCTGATCCGGTCTGGATGTTGGGTCTTTGTTAATAATAGAACATAGAGTACGATCTAGACCTGCTCTGTTTGGAAAGAGTCTGAGGAGAACGTTTGTTGTGATTTGGCGCTTTATAAATAAAGATTGAGTGGATATGAAACTATAAAAATCTGAACACGTACTTGTGCATGACTCTGGAGTTCACCTCTCCTCTCTCTCTACTTCAAGAAAGTAAAGACAACTCCTCTCCTCCTCCGCCTCCTGCTCCTCCGCCTCCCTCCTTCTCTCTCTCTCTCTCTCTCTCTCTCTCTCTCTCACAACAATCCCTCACTCCCTCACTCCCTCACTCACTCGCTCGCTCGCTCTCTCAGTCAGTCCCTCCTTCACTCAGCTCTCACAGCCCCTTCTCTCTCTCTCTCTCTCTTACTCTCTCTGACTCTGACTCTTCACCTCGATCATTCGCTCTCCGTCTCTCAGGTTGGAGGAAGGATGCTGCCCCACAGGCTGCTGGGTCTGCTGGGACTCCTCGTGCTGTGCATAGGTAAGAGAAACACACTGACACGTCTGCTGATCAATCACAGGAAAATAAGGACGCGTGGTCGATGTGAGAGCTCACACATGCTTAGAGTTCAGTTCTTATCTTACCGGGGGGATTGATCCTGCAAGAAACAGAGATAAAAATAACTGTTGGACTCTAAATGCATCATAAGTGTGAGACTGTGGACGGAGAGAGAGCTTAAGACGTGTGGGAAGAGACGGATTACTCAAAGGAGACGCCACTTTGAAGACTAAACTAAAAAGCAGGCCTCTGGGAGTAAAAATAAAGAGACCACTCATCACTCAGTTCTCCACAGGTTAGCGGTGCATGTGTTTGGGATTGAGGCCATTTCACCCTCTTGTTTTCACAGCAGGGCGGGTGGTGAAGGGATGAGCTGTTTTTTATAGCAGCCTGATCCTATTGAGGGCAGTGTCGGACTCCTGTGTGAGCTAATTGCAGAGCAGGAATCTCCAGCAGCTTCAGGAAGCTACTGCCAGCCTCTGTGCTGCTGAGGGGGAGGCTTCCTGGGACTCTGAGATCTGTACGTTTGACTTCAGTGAGTCTGAATCACTGATTTCAGGTTTCACTTCTGGACTGACTCACGCAGTGATGTGTGTAGAGTTTCTTATCTCAGTTCAGTCTTCCTCTTCAGTAGCTAAACATGTCGCGTGGATCGTGAAATCTTCTTCCTCTGGCGCTCTTTCATTCAGCTTTTCTGGTTTAACTTCTAAAAAAGTGAAGAAAGCGGGTCTGAACTCTGGATGGTGAACTCTCATTTAGCAAGTTACAGCGGTGAGGACAAACTTCCTTTAACAGGCAGAAACCTCCAGCAGGACCAGACTCATGTTAGACACACATCTGCTGAGACCGTGTTTAGTCTGGAAAGAGGGATAGAGAAGAATAAGAGACAGAGGGAGCGGTGATAGTGATGAGACGAGTAGTAGTAGCACATTCGTATCATCTGACTATGGCACCCGCTGACAATTTGCTTCCAAACAGCGCTTCAGAAACACAAAGGGGTTTCTGACAAAGGGGTCGAGCTGGCCGGGATCTGTCCCTTTGAGCTGACAGATTTCTGCTCTCTCTGCTGCCCTGCACTGCGCTCAAACTTTCAGGCTACCACCTCCCATCATCCCCCTCCAGGCTCCATCTTGTTTCAAAAATCATCCCATCACTACTCAGATCTCTGTGTGTACGTTTAAACTGCACAGAGTGACGAGGCCGGAGTCAAGGGGCCAAATACAAACAGAGCTCTCGAGTGCAAACATTCTGAAAACCTGAACTAAAGGAGGAACTATTGAAGTGAAGCTATGCTCAACTCCTGTCTTACTTTGTGCACGATGCTGAGGAGTGTTTTGAGGTGTATATTTGTCACACGTCTTCCTTGGTTCCAGTATTCGTGCGTGTGCTCATGTCCTCACTTTATACAAGCCAGCTTATGACACAAACCAAGGAGAGGAGATTACGTCCCCTTCATGACAGACTGTGGACATCTGTGAGACCATAAAAACACCTCACCTCATGCAAACATGAGTCAGGCAGAATGCTACCTCTGACTGGTGAGAGGAGAACACTGACTGACATCAATTCTCAGCCGTCTTCCAGAAATCAAAGTTCTCAGATGAGTTGTTTGAATAGTTTAAAGGACTTTCTTCCAGCGTTCAGGTGCATTAAAGCAGCCTGTCTTCAGTCCAAGAAGAACCATCTGCAGGCTGAGGACGCTTTAAACAGGATCAGGAGGCTTCATGTTACCTCGACTGGCACCTTAATCCTCACATCATCGAGCTAAAGACGTCTTACTCAGCGTCGCTTACCGGACGCAGGATTGATCACAGCGTCTCCACTGAGACGTCTCGAACTTTAACCTCCGTGTTTAGATACAGAGCGAGTCGAAGGTCCCGGTGGTTTCAGGTGTTTCAGGTGTTTCAGGTGTTTCAGGTGTTTCAGGTGTTTCAGGTGTTTAGGGTGTTTCAGGTTGTTTATGAATAAAAAAATAGAGTCATGTCCGTTTCCTTCCTCCTGGTTTTCATTGCATTGCAATCTGACATGAAATAACCGGGGCTGCACCGCGACTTTAAAGCTCCAGTGAGTAACTTTAGGTTTGCATCATTTTTGGCGCCCCCTGTGGACAAAGTGGAACCTCTTATATTGCTCCAGATTTTTCCCTTTAATAACTTCAGTCAGTTTAATATCCTGCTGAAACTCCCAAGTTCATATTCTCAGCTCTCACTCTGACTCCTCTGTTCTTCCAGGTCAGGAGGAGAGCGGCGAGGTCGAGTCCTGCGATAACTTCACAGACCTGAACCTGTCGCACTGCTTCATGGGAACCAGCCTGTACGTCCGGCTGCTGCTCTACACGCGCTCCAACCTCGACTGCGGCCGCGAGCTCGACCACCGCCACCCGTCCTCCCAGCCGCTCTTCAAGCTCCACCTCCCCACCGTCTTCGTCATACACGGCTACCGGCCCACCGGAGCGCCCCCCATCTGGATCGACCACATCGTCCGCCTGCTGGCCGAGCAGGAGGAGATGAACATCATCGTGGTGGACTGGAACAAGGGGGCGGCTAACCTCAACTACTTCACCGCTGTGACCTACACCAGGGACGCGGCTCAGAACCTGACCGGCTTCATCGTGACTATGCAGGTGATTACTCAGCGTTTTAGCCTCTTTCAGCTCCTTGGTTTTTTTTTTAAGCACACAAATGTTTGTTAGCCTCATTATTTTAATGAAAAACAACAAACAGGAAACAAGATGGTGAACTTTAGGGAGCATTTAGGAGCAAAAGAGTGCCACCAAGGTGGTGGAGACCAAAAACATAGCAAAAAGCCATTCAATATCGGCTTACATTTTATCAGGTGTTCACATACAAGACTATAACTGGATGATTATGTTGTTTTTGATATTAATGGTGGCCATTACATCCCTATTAAGAAGTATTAGAGTGTTTTTTCAGGTTATTGTGGAGTTTTCCTGCTCCCATGTGGACAATAAAAATATTACTACAGATGATTTAAACAAATGCATGACCAAACAAGCTGAATACTGACTGTTGGGACTTATAGCAAAGAGTTTAAAGTGTTTAATTTTTCTTATAAAGATGCAGGAATCATAACTAAAAGTGAAGTAACAAACCAGAAGTTCAGTGTGATGTTGTGCCCCTGAATTTTCTTCAATTCAAGGGTTGGTCAGTGGACAAGAAATGCATTATTTTTGTGCCCAACCCCAAAGACAATCCTACCATATATATTAGCTGTTTGGACTGTTTATCCAGTTGAGTGTTTTCTGCCTTATATTTCTTAAGTTATAGGCTCTAAAGCTGTTTTTAAAACTCGATTTACAGAGTGCATGAATTCGTCATCACATACTCTCATTAATCTCTATTTCAATTCATAAAAGAGAAGATTAGAGCTTAAAAACATCAAATATGAGAGTGTGTACTTTGACTGTAATGATGACTTGTGTGTCTGCAGGAGGAAGGAGCCTCTCTGAGCTCAGTCCACCTGATCGGAGTCAGTCTGGGAGCTCACCTGGCTGGATTTGTCGGCGCGAACCTGAAGGGAAGGATTGGACGAATCACAGGTACATAAAAACATGAACATATATCATAATAAGATTCACGCCTATTTTTCTGTTTTATCAAACAAACAGGTTTTTAAAGTAAAAGTAGTTTAAAAAGGCAAAATTTTAACTCTGCATTCAAGTGGTTTTATTTTAAGTCATAAGTGCCTTTGAATTAAGTTGATTTATGACGCTGATGTCAAGAATTCAAACAGATTTAATTCAACCAAAAGAACATTTAAATATATTTATGTTAATTTTCAATCCACATTACCAAAAATATTAAAAGTGGCATTCAGAAAAGATTCAAACCTCCTCCTCTCTTTCAGGTCTGGACCCAGCAGGACCGATGTTCACCAGCGCAGCAGAGGACGAGAGGCTGGACCCGTCAGACGCCATGTTTGTGGACGTTCTTCACACCGACATGAACTGTGAGCGTAACATTTTATTAGGGGACTAAATAGTATAGTTAACAGGTGGTTATGTAAATTAGAATCCTGACAGAGTGAGCCAGCTCTCACATCTTTGCCTGCTAACTGTAATCATTTTTGGACATCATGCCTGTAACTGACATTTTTGCCACATTGTCAACAGGCAGAGGTTAGATTTGGCTGATCATTCTGTGTGATCAGGTTTTCCTTGGAGTTGTTTTTGCTGTTGACAATGAATCACTCTTGTTATGAGGCTTTAATCGACCATAACTGAGCATCTCTTTTTCCCGTGTGCAGCTTTCGGACTCCGAGGGTCTCACGGTCACATCGACTTTTACGCCAACGGAGGAGCTGACCAACCAGGCTGTCCCAAAACCATCTTCTCAGGTAAAAATGTGAACAAGCATGTTACCTACTGATTCTGGTGCTAGTCCAATACTTTGGTGTAAAAACTCCGTAAACAAATGAAAACCTGCTCGATACTGAGGCTTACCACCTGACAAAGACCGAGAGGTAAAAACCTGACCATGGTACATTCACAGCATTGAGTAAATGTTCAGGCTTATCTTCTTTTTCATGCAGAAGCTGGTGCCTCTGTAAGATTTTAGGCTTTTTGTACATCGATCCAACCTGTAGTTGAATATGTAGTTTACTTTAGGATCAAACATTCGTTGTAAGACCATGAATGTCTAAGTCTTGATCTGGCACTAAACTGTCCTCTTCATTCTCCCTCAGGTAAATCCTACTTTGTGTGCGACCACCAGCGCTCAGTGTTTCTGTTCCTGTGCTCTCTGAACCGGACCTGCAGCCTCACAGGATACCCCTGCGCATCCTACAACGACTTCCTGGACGGGCGCTGTCTGCAGTGTGAGGCCTTCAAACCCGCCCCCTGTCCTGTGCTCGGTAGGTGGTCAAATGTCAACATGGTTCATGTCAAATGCAACCCCGCACCCCCACCCCCCGGCTTCCTTCAGCTGTATGAACCTGAAACAGAAACTGATGTTCTTGTGATGTTCTTGTAATTAACGGGTCTTCAGTTTGCTGAAATAACAACATCATGATGCAGATTAGTCCAAAGTCCAAAGTCAAGCTTTGTCAGGTCTGTCCTCAAGAGGAGAAGAAAACTACGTCTACAATGTTTGTTTGTTGAATGGAGGTCTATGAAAGAGGATTAGAGACACTGATGTTTCTTTAGCTCTGACCTTCTTCATGGAATGTTCCATTTGTTCTCAGAATTCTGACATCATCAAAGACATAATTCTGACATCATCAAAGACATAATTCTGACATCATCAAAGACAGAACTCTGACATCATCAAAGACATAATTCTGACATCATCAAAGACATAATTCTGACATCATCAAAGACAGAACTCTGACATCATCAAAGACATAATTCTGACATCATCAAAGACATAATTCTGACATCATCAAAGACAGAATTTTGACATCATCAAAGACAGAACTCTGACATCATCAAAGACAGAACTCTGACATCATCAAAGACATAATTCTGACATCATCAAAGACAGAATTTTGACATCATCAAAGACAGAACTCTGACATCATCAAAGACAGAATTCCAGAATTCTGTCTTTGATGATGTCAGAATTCTAGAACACCTGCTGTTGCTCTCCATACAGACTGTTTTTCCTGCTGACACCTGATTTGTGGATACTACTCAGACTACAGACAGAGACCAGAACCCTTCTCAGACTAAAACCCAGACCCTGAGATCCAGATTCAACATGTCTCTGAATCAGAATCTGTAATTACAGGTTAGTTGTAGCTGAAAGTAAAAAGCTTTGTCAGGTCTGTCCTCAAGAGGAGAAGAAAACTACGTCTACAATGTTTGTTTGTTGAATGGAGGTGGGATCCATCATTTCTGATGCTGCGTTCAGGGAAGTCAGGAAATCTAAATGCTGATTGTCTTTAGTGACACAGCATCAAGCAGATTTGTGTCTCAGTGTAAATGTTTGATGTAGAACAGATTGTTAGATATCTGTTTATAGAGAGAAAGAAATCCTTCAATCATTACGCTGGATTGTGTTTTTGCTCTCCATGCAGACTGTTTATCCTGCAGACATCAAAATGTAAACCAGACCAGAGTTTGAGGTCTTGTGTCTGATCCCCTGTGTGGTCTCACCTGCAGGTTACGATGTCAGCAGGTGGAGAGAACCTCTGCTCCAGCTTGGACAAACCAAAGTCTTCTTCAGCACCACGGCCACGCTGCCCTACAGAAGTGAGTCCCACTTACCCACACTTCTAATCTCATTGCCTGAATTAGACTGTAATAGTGTCTGTGTCCTCTCTCTCTGTGTGTGTGTGTGTGTGTGTGTGTGTGTGTGTGTGTGTGTGTGTGTGTGTGTGTGTGTGTGTGTGTGTGTGTGTGTGTGTGTGTGTGTCAGAGCTGAGCTACAGGGTGGACATGGTCACCTGGAACCAGTACCTCCGCTGGGGGGTCGTCTTCATCCGGCTGCACAGTGGCCGAAACTTCACAGAGGCTCGATTAGACCAGTAAGTGGATTCAAGATGGACTCTGTCATGAAGGAGATAGAAGCTGATTCTTCTTCTTCTCCCTGAGTCTCCATCCAAAGCTTTGTCTTCTTCTTCTTGTGTTTTTCCATGATCGAGCTTTAAGACTCTTAGCGTGGAGAAAGCCCGCGTTAATTAAAGCTTTCTTCCTCCTGAGGATAAAAGGATTAGTCGGGTTAATTTCTAGTATAAACATCTTTAGAGGTCTAGTGGAGGTAAATCTATTCCTCTAATCCTCTGCGCTGCATGTGATCGCCCCACACCTACACTCACACACTCACACACTCACACACTCACACACTCTGATGAGACCTTTTAATGCACCCGTTTAAAAAAAAGAACATCCTTGCACCTGGTTTGCATCCCTTACTGTACCTCTGACGTCTCCTCCTCTGTGCTCGCAGTAAGCTGCTCCGGTTCGAGCAGTACACCTCCACCCGGCTGCTGGCTCAGTTTGACGAGGATCTGCAGCAGGTTCAGAAAATCTCCCTGAGGATCAACACGGGGAACGTGATCGGACCTCGATACAAAATCAGACTGCTGAGGATACGCTTCACTCCGCTGGACCGCCCTGAGAGGTCAGTACTCACGACATGCAGGCTTACGCTTTGTCCACAGGGGGCGCCAAAATCATGTTGTAATGCGCTCTGTTTCATCTCTAGGCCCGTGATGTGCCGGTATGACATCATCATGGAGGAGAACATGGAGGTTGCTTTTCGACCTTTACCCTGCGGCTCTCGTCTTTGACTCCCTGAAAGGACGCACCTCCTCTTCTTTTTTCTCCTCTTCTTCTACGGAAACCTCTCCAACCGACCCGGACACAGCCGACCTCCCGGGGCTACAGGGTGGTCTTCCGGCCCCCGGTTGGCCCTCCTGGTTGGACGACGAAGACGACCTGGCGTGTGCCGTGAAATACCCGGAGTACTGGAAGATTCACCTGTGGTTGTGGACTATTGAAGCCACCTGTCTGCTGCTAACGGCGGGGTTTTTAGTCACAACTTAACTGTGAGATCTGTAAACGACACAAAACCAGATAAAGGAAAACTGAGTCTTACATCAGGGTGAGATCAGATCAAAGTTCAGTATCAGGTCTGTCTCTGGCTGCAAGACCAACTTACATGCAACTTTCAGAATCTAGAACAGTCCCTTTAAATCTGATGAAACATGTATTTCTACAAAGCTCGGAACGTCTGTTTTTTTCGTACATCATCATCCAAAACCACAATTTACAAGAGACATGACTTTTACATGAAACTCAGAAGTGTTCCTAAAACATAAAGACACACTGAAGTGCTTTAAAGACAATGTGAAGTGTTGAAAAGTAAGTAGAGCGTCAGGCAGGCACCTCTCAGGGGAGAAATTGTCTTTAAAATAATGAACTAACGTCATATCTGTGAGGTTGTAACACTTGTTTTTACATATCTAAATTCTGTTCTTTGACTTTAAAGGCTTTGATCTGCTTTTTGAATCCCAAAATTGACACCTTCCTTTCTTTATTTCGTGCTATTTTGTCCCTTTTGGCATGCCGTAGCTAAGCAGCCGCAGTGTCTTCCTGCTTCCCGCTGCAGCCATGATGGAAAACGACACAGCTGTGCTTTCGAACGCCACATCATGTTTTTAAAAACTCTCAGACGGCTCGGTTAACAAGTTGAAATAATTTTCACTTTGTGTCAAACTGAATTAAACATCACTGAAGTACTTTGAGTTAGAGCGACCACCTACTAGCTTAGCATAGACTACAGACCACACTGGTGCAGCATCTCACTCATTTCGAAGTCCATAATATGGACTTAGATACGATTTCAGAATGCAAAATAATGGGATTTTAAACGTGCAATTCAAGGAAAACACAATTTTTTGACAGCCCTACTTCTAATATCATAATCAAGATTGTTACTTGAAATTTAGGGACAACATGCTCAAATCTTTTTCTCTTCCTTTTATCCAAAAATAACTTCAACTTTTGAGCTTTCTTTATTTTTTTTCTTCCTCCCAACTTTGAGTTTTTTATATTTATAGTCCTCCCAGTTCATGCATCCTCCTCTTAAGGCCCTCTCTTCTTACTCCACCTCATTGCCTACTTTTTAAACCTTTGAGGGTCTCAGCATTTGGATTTTTTTGAGAGTTTGGGCTTTCAGTTTCCTCTCTTACACGCAAAAACTGCCAGTACTAAAAATTGTAATACCGGAGGAACTGTAAAAATAGTTAGAAGTTGTCACTCGTCGAATTGAGAGACTTGCAGTTTTCGTAAAATCTTGAATCGACCGACTTTTTACTGGTTTCAGTAACAAAGAAGAGAAGGGTGCAAAGACTGTTTCTTTGTGTGCCTTTAGCAGCAGCTCTCAGCCTCTCTGGTTCACTTCTCCTCTGATAAACTCACATTTAAAGCCACTATCCTGTCGTTAAATGAAGAACTGAGCCGCTGTGACTCCAGGCTGAGAGCTGCTCATCCATCGCTGTCGCTGCTATGACGTTTGTCCTCAGAAGTCAGCTGCTTCACTGCAGAGTGTTTGTGTACGTGTGTAAAGTGATAATAGTGAGTTATAAGGAGGATTATGACGTGTTGGTAGGTCGTGTATTTAAAGGTGACATATCACGCTTTTTTCATCAACATATATTGGTCTAAGAGGTCCCCAAAACATGTCTTTAAAGTTTATGCTCAAAAAAACACTTTGAAATCAGATTCTGGTCTGCCTGAAAAATCCTCTTCTTCAGTCCCTCCTCAGAACACTCTGTTTTCTCTCTGACCACGCCCCCTCAGGAAGTGGATGTGGTTCTCGGCTGTCCGGCACGTTGATCTAATGTTTAATGTTGGCTGAATATTACACGGCTGCTCAGAGAATCACGTTACTTCAACCCTCTGAATCTGATCCAGAATCTGATCCTGACGGAGAGGCGCCTGCAGCAGGCCTTTCTGAACCATTGGTCACAGATTTAGTGTTTCTTGTTTGTTTTATTTTGTCAGTATGTCGACGTGTTGTCTTGGTACACAGCTACGAACATGTAGCTATGTGGCTATGCTAACTAGCGCTAGCACTTATCCATGATAAATAAAATCCTCCACTAGATCTTCAAATCTGCAGACGTGGGGAGTAAAACCGACCTTTGTGTTTATTAAGACAGCCTACAACTAGCATGCCTCCCTCCTAAGCTCCTTGTTAGCACACATTTGTGCAGGGAATGAAAAACGGAGGAGGGGTTGAGTTGTATTTTATACAGTCTATGGACTGAACAAGCTCCGAGCTCTGACTCCGTGACAGACCGGATATTGTTGTTACGTAACAAAAACACTGAAGTCTGAAACGGCTGGTTTCAGCACACATTTACAGAAAGGTGGAGAAATCAGAACAGGGGCAGAATGGATTCTTTTCATTCTCGGGGGGTTTGTAGACAGGGACACAGATTTCAGGTAGAGAAGCATTAAAAAGTCTATTTTGCATGATATGTCACCTTTAAGGAAGTTTTGAGAAGGACCACAGACTGTTTTATCTTGAGGTATCTTTCAGAGTGTTTAGGGACTTGTGTGTCGTGAGTTCTGACAAACTGAGCAGCTGATTCAAATGTTCAAAAATTTCTTTTTTTATCCTGTATTTTCACACAAAGTTTAAAATAAACTTTAGTTTCAAATCTACATCTGACTGCTTTCTCTTCTTTGAATACAGCCTGAAATAACTCTCTTTCAGGCTCTGACTCTGTATAATACACGGACAGTGTCTCCGTGACGTCACCCATCTGTTCCCGAAACCAGCTGCAGGCGGGAGAGCACATCTGGGTTGAATCCGACAAATAGCGCCAAAACAAACGGGTGTTCTGGTGTCAAAGGGAAGTGCTGAAAAAATCACAAGTAGAGCGTACACCTAAACCAAGGTGAGCGCTCGGGTCGGAGTCTTTTAAAATGAGCAGAATTACCTGAAGAATCTGTAGCCTAGCTTACGTGCTGGTTCTCTCTGGAGTTTCTCATGACCGGGGCTGAGCTGAGCGGTATCTGTTGTGGTTCGTACAAGTACAAGTGACATAGAACTCATACAACCCCACTTTAAAGACACTGAAATATCCCTTTATGATAAAAAATAAAAAATTCAGCAAAAATATAAAACAAATGTAATAGTTAAAAAAAATGTCATAAAAACTTGTAAAACATATTATTTATTCTATTAATTTGTTTGTTATTTGAATTATTTATAACTTAATAATTCTTTTTTATTAATTAAAATTTCATTTAAATATTATGTTTAAATGAAACTATTTAAACTATTTTATTTTATTTCCTATTATTCTAAATTTTAATGTCTTCATTTTTTTTTACCATTTTCATGTGTTTAATGAAAAATTGAATTTAAATATTTAAACATAAAAATATTTTTTTTTTTCTTGTGTTTTCTTGTGTTTTTCCCTCTATAACATCAAGAGGATCAGACCCTACCTGACAGAACACGCAACACAGCTCCTGGTTCAGGCTCTTGTAATGTCACGCATTGACTACTGCAACTCTCTACTGGCAGGCCTCCCTGCATTCACAGTGAAACCTCTGCAAATGATCCAGAACGCAGCAGCAGCACGTCTGGTCTTCAACCAGCCTAAGACAGCTCATGTCACTCCCTTGCTCATTCAGCTACACTGGCTTCCAGTTGCAGCTCGCATCAGATACAAAACTCTAATCATGACTTACAAAGCAGGAACCAAAACCGCTCCAGTTTACCTGGAACCCCTCATCCAGGTCTACTGCCCTTCTCGCCCGCTACGCTCAGCCTCTGAAAAGCGCTTAGTGCTTCCAGCACACAAGGCCTCAAAATCACTAGCTGGACTCTTCTCTTCTGTTGCCCCTAAATGGTGGAATGAATTGTCCAACTCCATTTGATCTGCAGAGTCCCTCTCTACTTTCAAAAGACAGCTAAAGACCCAGCTCTTTAGGAAGCACTATGCACTTAGCTAGACTGTTCTCCACTGTTGTCCCCAGGGGCAGATCATGTCTTCCAGCTACAGTTGACTCACACTGTCCTGCTCTACTCTGGGAATCTGTGTTCAGGTCTGGAGTGACCCAGCACTTGGTACTTTAGTCATTATTGTGGTGATGTTAATTGTTGATGATGATAATGGAAGGTCTTAAATGGTTTGGTTGCTTCATTGTAGATGTTCCTTATTTACTTTGTGCATTGCCTTTACACTGCTTGGCAGTACCTGCATCCAAATGGACTTGAAGCACTTTGTTCCTCTTACTGATCTTGTTTCCTCTTGTCTAGATCTTTGCTTGTGTTGTTCTTGTTCTCGTATGTACGTCGCTTTGGATAAAAGCGTCTGCTAAATGACATTGTAACATTGTAACAAAATGACATTGTGTTTGTATAACTCTTCTTTTCTGCATTTTTTTTGTTGTATTTTTACTTTTACATGTTTACATGAAATAAAGTCATCAAATCAAATCAAAAATATTTCCCTACTTTACATCCTATTACTTTAATTTTCATTTGTTTATATGTATTAATTTAATTTGGATTAAACTATTTTATCCAAATTAATCATTTTTAAATGTTGCAATTTTATTTTTTAAATTTAACTTTCTATTATTCTATTTTCTTTGTATTCATATTTTTTGTCTATTTATTAAATTTTTATTCAAATATTTTATTCTGACTATTAATATAAACATCCCTTTAAAGTAAAAAAAATCCTGTCAAAAAAAGCGAATAAAAAGGAGCTCAGACTCACTCCAACTAAACACAAGAATAATAATAATAATACATTTTATTCATAATGCACTTTTCATTTACAGAAATCTCAAAGTGCTACAGGCACACAGTAAAACAAAGACACTCAGACAAACTCAAAGTGATGATTGTTTTATTAGTTTTGCAGGGAGGGAGAACACTCGTCTGTACAGGCTGATTTAAACTGAGTCAGAACACAAAAACATCTTCATAATCATCAAAACAACACACGTGATGGGAGGGAGGGTTCGGTCAGTGAGATAGTGTCCTGAAATGTGGACACCCAAACTCTGATTACAAAAGCTAAAAATAAAGTTTGAATCAGGACGGCACATCCATTAGACAACATTAAAGATGTGAACACTAAAAACAAAGACACAGAGACACACAGAGGAGGACAGGGAGGAGGTATGAGAGGAGACGCAGGACAAACTATCAGTCAGTTCCTCCTGCTGGAAACACAACGCAGACTTCAAAGCTTCACAGTCCAGATCAAAAGAAGAACATGGTTCCTCTTAGTTTCTTTTTAATTCAAAGTCTTCAACAAATCAAAACATGATAACCTCCTGACGCCCGGTCACCAGCTCGGACCTGTGGAGGACAAAGAGAGGAGGTAAGCAGCAGAGCTCAGAGACGTCTGGGTCAGAGGAGAGACAATGTAAGCAGATTTTCAGTTTGTCAGGAGAAAGAGAAGACGGGATCTCTTCAGTTAAGCAGTTTAAAAGGCAGCAGGAATCCTCCTTAAATACAGAAACCCGTCAGCAGGTCAGAGGGAGTACTCCGCCCCTCCCTCCTCCTCCTCACTGACTCGTCTTAAAGCTGCCAGGAAAGAGCCGGGGAGCGCTTACACAACGGGAGCAAACCGAGTTCAAGGTGGGAAAAATCTGTCTCAATGTGTCGCCGTGAGTCTGAGACCGTCTCTGAGCCGATGGACAGGAGAGGGTTTCTCTCAGATCTCAAACAAGAGGTCTGTAATGAGGGGTGGATTTACCTGCAGGGTTGCTGCGGAAGTTCTGTCGCCTCATTGGTCCAAGACGGTTGCCGAAGCGGTTGTTCCTGCGCTGGGTGCCCATGTTCTGCCTGAAGGGGGCGCCTCTTCTCGGTCCCTGGAGAAGGAGAGGAGTATTAACGACAGTCTTTGACCTCACAGGTGAACTCTGCAGGAATCTGGCTTTCACCCTCACCACGTTTGCTTCTCGCTGCCTGCTCGTCTCCTCGGGCCAGTCTGAGAAATCTTCGTCCTCCAGCTGAGCCGCGTCGTCGCTGAAGTCTGGACCCGGATCACTGAAAGACACAGGAACACAATTTACTTTAAGTATAAGAGATATAACTTTAACTTTGAGAATTTTAATCCTGAACACAGGAAAACACATTTTTAAAAATGTTGATGATGATCCTTAAATGTTGTCTGAACTGTAATGCAGCCTCTTGACACTAGGTGGAGCTGTAGATCCAGTTAGTGGGCCTGCTTCCCCAGTCTACAGTCCAGATGTAAAAAAGCCCACTTGTGCATATATCTTCTCGACTGGAGTAACGCATGAACACATTCAGCTCAGGCTTGCAGACATTAAGGACCAAAGGCGGTGGTGCTAGCTCTGCTATCTTTAACCACAACTTGGCAAACCACTGAAACCAGTTTGTTATTGTTTACTCTACAAAGATAACAGCTCATCACAAAGTAAACTGAAGTAAGGAAGTGAAGCAGAGAAAGGAGATGTACCTGACTCGGCCTTGAGGGCGCTGTGACAAGTTGTTTCCTAATATTGTGACTTTGACCCCCTCCAGTCTCTCCTGCCTCCTCTTCTCCAGGTCGTGCCTCAGATCCCCCGGGCCTCTCGCCGGCTGTTTTAACAGAACCGATTAAATCAGTAAACAAACATATATATATATAATAAACACCATAAACACGTTCAGAGAGAGTGTTCAGGTTATTTACCGGCAGGGAGCCGAGCCTGGAGAACAGCGGCTCTTCTTCATCGAGCAGAGAGTTCATGTTCAAACTGAAACCTCTGTGAGGAGCACAGAAGGGAAGTTAACAACAGTTCAAACATACATCAGGTTAAATAAATCTAATGTGACTGAAGACGACACGTACCGGTTTGTACTGAACCTCTCGTCCAGCGTCAGCTCCTCCGTCTCTTCTTCAGCGAAGCTTCCTTTTTGAGGAGCTGAGAAGCGTTCGTTCAGGGGGACGCCGTCACCTCTGAAGTACTGCTCTGTGAGGGCAGAGGAATCAGAGGCATTAAATTAGAAACTGGGGACTGTCTCAGTGTGTTAGTCTGAAACCTCTTAAATATATCCTCTGCAGACTTGAGTTGTACTTCCACACCATTTATCTACTCACACATGATCATTGAACATCAATCACAGATTAATTTTCCAGAAATTCAAGAGGACTTTAACATAAATGAAGTTGTAAATGTGTAGGCAGTTGTGTGTTTTGTTGTTTTCCAATTTTGTCTCATGACAGTTTGAGTATCTTCTTTATTTCAAGCATCAAGAATCCAGATTTACTCTTTTGAGTTTACTCTCTGATGGATTGATTTGTGATATACAATATTTTATTTTTTAAGTGTATTCTATTTATTTCATTTTATTAGTATTTTTCTATTATTCGTATTTGTGTGTGTTAATTTTATTATTTTTTCTCACATTTTTGCGTAGTAATACAAATTTCATTTAGATGTTAAATTGTAATATAAATTTTTTTAAATGTAAATATTTAGAAAATTTCCTTTTATTTTATTTCCTATTATTCTAATTTTGAATGTCTTCATTTTTATGTATTTTTTTAAATCATTGTTGTGTATTCATTTCATTTGGATTTAAATATTTTATCCTAATTAATTAGTTATTTTTAAATGCAACAATTTAAATTTTTAAATTTTACTTCCTATTATTCTATTTTCTATGTATTCATTTCTTGTTATAATTTTTATGTATTTATTAAATTTGTATTCAAAATTTTTCTGATTTTTCTTTAATTTAACCTCAGGGATCCATTCTGGGGACCTCTACTATTCAACATCTACATGCTCCCCTTAGGTCAGATAATAAGAAACAACCAAATAAATACCATAGCTATGCAGATGACACACACATTTACATCACCATATCACCAGGGGATTATAGTCCCATACAAACACTGAGTAAATGCATTGAACAAATCAATGACTGGACGAGACAGAACTTTCTTCAGTTAAACAAAGAAGAAACTGAAATGATTGTTTTTGGAGGAAGAAAGGTTAAAGGTTACCGCTCAGCTCCAATCTGCACAGATGAAATGTTCAAACCAGGTCAGAAACCTTGGTGTAGTCATAGACTCAGACCTTAATTTCAGCAGCCACATTAAGACAATTACAAAGTCCGCCTACTATCACCTTCAGAATATATCAAGGATTAAAGGACTCATGTCTCAGCAGGATGCAGAAAAACTCCTCCATGCATTTATCTTTAGCAGACTAGACTACTGTAACGGGGTCTTTACAGGACTCCCTAAAAAGTCCATCAGACGCCTGCAGCTCATACAGAATGCTGCTGCTCGAGTCCTAACAAGGACCAAAAAAGTAGACCACATTACTCCAGTTCTTAGATCTCTACACTGGCTTCCTGTCTGTCAGAGAATAGACTTTAAAATCCTGCTGATGGTTTATAAAGCACTGAATGGTTTAGGCCCAAAATACATAGCTGATCTACTACTACTTTATGAACCACCTCGACCTCTGAGGTCATCAGGTACTGGTCTGCTTTCAGTTCCTAGAGTCAGAAGGAAACATGGTGAAGCAGCGTTTAGTCATTATGCACCACATATCTGGAACAAGCTCCCTGAAAGCTGTAGGTCTGCTCCAACTCTCACCTCTTTTAAATCAAAGATTAAGACTTTTTTATTTAACACTGCCTTCCTGTCTTAGATTATTTTAACTCACTTTAAATTAAAATTTTAATGTAATTTTTAATATATTTCTAATTTTCCTTTTCTTTTCTGTTTTATCATATTTGTCATTTTAATTGTGTTCTTTTATGCCTGTCTGAATGTCTCCAATGCTTTTAATGTGTTAATGTAAAGCACATTGAGTTGCCCTCGTGTATGAAATGCGCTATACAAATAAAGCTGCCTTGCCTTGCCTTGCCTAATTAACAATTTAATAAGTTATATTTTATTTTTTTAATTTTTGCCTTCCTTTCTTTTTTTTAATGAAATATTTGTGCATGAGACTGGCCTGAGTCTAACGGCTGCATAGTGGTTTTGTGTCGTCGGCTGAGTCTAATAAAAAAAAAGAAAGGTTAAAAATAAATGAATAAGAGTCCAGATTCGTGTTCTCACTGTACCTTTCACACTGTGCACCAGTGAGATGATTTCCTGAGCAAAATTCCCAGTGTGCATTGCGGTCTCTCTGTACGTCCCAGAGTGCTCCAGCATGGGCAGGAAGTCCAGACGCTGGCGACCGACGTTGACCAGGTCTAGAGAGAGCTGTCGGTCTGAGGAGTAACACAGCTGACTGCAGGAGGAGGAGAAACATGGAGGAATGAAACCTGAACAGAGGTAGAGCCTGAACCCATCAGGGTGAGCTCTCACCTGAGTTTAGGAGACAGAATCTTTATCTTTATCTATGTTTCAAAAGAAGTGAACATCTTGAGCTTGTTTACGTTTGTTGAAAGCTAAAGTCAGATTCAGGAGCCACTAAAACAGTTCAAAGATTAAACTGTAAAACTGTTTTTGTGCTCAGTGTTAGCTGGTACTTGTTTACTTCTAAAGGTGTCCATCTTTAAAGAAATATTTTCTTTCTCTGACAAAGAAGTTAAATAAAATCACTGTTTTTACCTTCACCAGCACTTACCTTTCATGAGCTCCAACACTGGTGATGTTTACAAAATAAAAAACATCCTACTTGTAGAATAATGAGGGGAAGTCCCCGTGTGAAGTGCACATTCATGATCTCGTTTTTAATATTATATATATATTACTTTAAGGGTTACGCTCAGGCCTAAAGAGATACTCCTTGTTAGGACAAAAGGTGATTTAAAGGTTGGGTGAAAGTTCACACTTCTTTTCATGTTTGATCCATTCAGCCTTCAAATGAGCAGCTTTGGTTCTCAGATCATCGGGTATATTTCAGCCACTGTGTCGGACTCCAGTCGTTCTGATTGACGTCTTACATCGAATACTGTTCATCTTCTCAAAGTCTGACTCGTCAAATCTTGATCTGACATGCTGAAAAACTTGAATCCATGATTCTTGAAGCAGCCTTGGTGACACTTCAACGTCTCCTCTGATCAGCATACTTTGATATTGCAGACTCATGTCCCGTCTTGCAGCTTGATAATGTTCATGTCTCTTCCCCAGATGATCAACATGCTAGGCCTCATTTTCTTGTATTAAATGTCACTGATGGTGCTTCCGTAAACTCCCCTTTTTCATGGTTTTATCCCTTCGTTTTCTGACTTGGCTCTTCCCCTAATCTTCGTTATTTTGCACCGATGTTTCTCTGATGTGTCCACTTTTATTCCCAAGGCTTCCATATATCTTCTGATGGCTTTGATTTCTCTTTTCAATGCTGGAGATAAGACTGCAAGTTCTCCATTTTCCATCCCAAGATTTAAGATGTTAATATTCTTGGCTTTAAGTGCTTCCAATAAAAGCATTGCTGTGCTTTGGTTTCCTGTTGAAACATCACCAATGTTTATTTTCCTCCTTCATCAGAAGCCGTTCATAGGTTCATATTTTCAGAGATAAGTTGTAGAAGATTGTATTCATCCATTTCTGTGGCGAGCTGCAAGTAGCCATCACTCCTTGTGTTGTTTATGTTCTTCTGAACTTAGAAAAGTGTCCGCAATTCCAAGGTGGACATAGTTTGAATGCTCTTTCCAAAATACATCCCACTCCACCGTCAGTGTTTGGCCATGTAAGGCAGAAGACGAGGACACGAATCCTCCCTGCACATCAACAGATCACAGCATTTGTCTTCCTCCCTTGTAGAGCATAAATGATGAGCTTACAGCAGACGAGGTCTTTTCCTTTCCGAATGTAGATCTGACATCTCTGGATGAGAACCAACCAAAAAAAGGAGTCATCTTCTTGTAAGAGATCTTCATTTTCCCCTTCATTGCAGAGCACTTCATTCCTTCCTTGAATACGTTCTTCTTCTTTTTGGTGTCCAGCACAAAGCAAGCAATATATTCTCTAAATCTTTGTTGCTCAGCTGCAAAAAGCGTGCAAATCTGTTCTTGCAAAGCGCCATCCTTCTCCTCCAGCATTCCTGAAACAAGGCCACTGAAAAGATCTTCCTCTCTCTGTTTCAGCAGGGTTTGTGTTATCACTTCCTGATGCAACTTGACTGACGCCAACTCCAAGGGAGTCTTGAGAATCCTGAACTGTAGAAATCAGTTCACCCAGAGGCAACATCTGCAGTTTAGACCTGGACAGATCATCCCAAATATGTGCAGCTTGACGTGTCCAAAGAAGTGAAAAGAAAAACTCCCCTTGAGATCTTTGCCGTATCATGACCGCACTCCGGTGAGAGGTGTCGCCAGCATCATCCATCAAATTCATTTATAGGAGAGGAAAACTACGAGGAAGGAATCCGGCATTTGGAATATTTTGTTGGAGATGTGTCTGTCTTCAGAAAAACTCCATGGTGAAAGTGTGAGGGCCCACTTCTTCAACCATCCTCTTCTTCACTTCAGTTATCACAAATCTGAACTGGCGGTAAAAATCCGACCAAGTCTGAAGCCTTTGGTTGCAATTATCTCGTATATGACCTCTTCAGCGTGCCTGTCAGCTCTGAGGTTGGAAGATTGGTTGCTTGGGTTGTCCAGTGTTGACTTTGGTAGCTCCAATATGTCCAATGATCCTCAACAGCTGGTGTTTTCCAATCTATGTAGTCGGTCACTTGTCTGCTTTTGGTGTTTTTTTGTTTTGTGACAGAGCATCAGATCCACAGATCCACAGATCCACTACATCAGTGCATTCACACAACAGCAATGTAAACAGCAGCAGTAGAACTACTTCCTCCTTTCAGACCACCTCCCAGGTGCTGAGTGCCTCCTCTTCGATTTTCAGGTGGTCGGCTTGTTTTCTGTGACACCCCAAAGCTCCTCCATGAATGAAAATGCAGAGCTTCGTTGTTCTTCAGGTGGTACGAGCTTTGAGTCTTGAGCATCATCATTGGAGTAAAAGCAGCATTTGTCTCTTCTTGAAGTTTTCAAACGACGGTTTCTCCGTGTTTGGATGAATGTCGTTCTGTTCCTTTAAGAGACGTCTGCGAGGCGTCCTGATCCGATGATGAAGCAGCCTTCACACCTGGTAGAAATGTGTTCCAGCTGTGACTTCAGTTTCCATGTGGGGACACGTTTGAAGCAGAATTCCACAACTTCAGCAGTTTTTTCACAAACTGCATGAAACTCCATCTGAATAAAAGTGTTCAACGTGTCCTGTGATTTTAAGTCTTCTAAATAAGATCCATCCGTTTGTCTTCTCCGCCTCTTCTTCTGCAGCGTTTCATGAGCTTAGAAAGAGAAGTGTGAACTTTCCCCTTTCACCCTTGATAATTAGATTTAGAATACTCTACCTGTTTTTGTGTACGGGTTGGCTCATGTCCACTTTGATGGTGAGCGTTTCCTCCGATGCGGCCGCCATGTTATTGGTTTTCTGATTGTTCCATTCACGTAACCTCTGACGAGGCATTTTAGGGTCCAAGCTGACGACTTGTGGGCTCCGGTCCAGAACTGCAGACCTCTCCTGTTTCCACTCTTGAAGTCGGTCTTCTTCGGCCCAGTTGGGCTCTGCTTCAACGGGATCCTCGTAATCTTCTCTGACGGGTTGAAACCCTGGTCTTGACTCTCCATCTGGGTAGTCTTGGTATCCCTGTGAAGACTGGTGCAAGTGTTGCTGATTTCTAGGTGGTCCAGTCTTTCCGTATTGACCACGACTAGCACGGCCTCTTGCTGGGCGAAAACTGCCCCTCCCCCTGTGTTTCATGGGACTGTCTCGATTTCCATAACTCATGGGGCTTGGTCTTTCTTCAGAGGTCCTCCTACTCTCATGATGGTTAGATTTCCTCCAATCCTCTTGAAAGTGACGAGGTCTTATGACTTCCTGGTCTTCCAACCTGCTCTCTGAGGTCCTGAAGCGCTCCTGAGAGGAGCTCGTTGGACGTGGACGTGGAGTCCTCTGGTGATTAAAGTCAGGGACAGGGTCACGATCTCTTCGCTCGTCAAATTGTTCCCACTGTGGCGTTTCTCTTCTCTCCGCGATGCCGTGATCGTGCTCGATAACGACTGGTCCCGAGAGCCGATTGTTCCCCCGCGGGAGGCTCCCCTGTGGTTCTCCTTGAAACCTATCTCTGGGTGAGTCCATTGGGTAACGCTGTTCCCCAAAGTTCTCCTCATCCCTGAACCTGCGACAGCATAAGAGGAAGTGACACTGTTCAACAATCATTCATGCAACTGTCCCGTCTTCACATCTGGTTCTAAATCTACAATTTAAATTAGCTTTGGACTTTTCTCAAACATCAGATTTCACTTTTAACTCTTTCAAGTAATACTGCATATGCATTCAGAAACTTGACCCTGTGTATGATCAAACATGCAGAAGTTTAGGCTTTAAAAGAAGATGCAATGCAAGAAAGATTTTAGCCATGCAGTTTAGTCGATTACTTTGAAATATGGAAATTAAATCATGACGAATCAGGGAAGAATTTTGTGCTATGGGTGGAAAAAAGGAGGATGAGAATCGTCAGCATTCTTCGTTTCCATTATTTCACTGTGAGAGTGCTGCAAAGCATTTGGCTTTAGATTTACCCGGCGTGTTTGGTGTCCTCCATTTCTCTTCTTTGCCTTTTAAACTGTGGGTTCCTTTGTTGATAGGAATCCTCCCATTTGTTGTCTCTGTTGAGACTCTGTGTGTTCCTCCTTCCTCTTTCCCTACCTGCTCCTCCTCTTTGGTCATCTGACCTTCCACCGGGACTAAGATCTCTAAACCTCCCTCGTCCTCTGCCCTGCCCCTCCCTCCTCCAGCCCATCCCTGGCTCCCTCTCCTGGCGGTCTGAGTTGGGCCTTGGTGTCGCCGGCAATCTTTCCCTCTTCAACCTCGGAGGCGAGTTGGATGACCTTCCTCTGTTCTCGTAGTTTGGGTACGCTTCTCTAAACCCACCGACGCGTCTTTCTTCACCTCCTCCTCCTCCATCACGCTGCGGGGAAAGCCTCCTGTTATCGTATCCTGCTCCATCATGATGGGGGGACGGCCTCCTGTGATAGAACTCCTCCTGGTTTGGGTGACGGTGATGCCCAAACTGGCGGTTATCCCTGTCTTCCCTGTTGTAGTTCCAGCGTTCTTCAGGAGCTTCTCTGTGGTGGTGGTGGTGGTGGTGGTGGTGGTGTCTCGGCTCCATCGGATCCCCGTCCAGTTCTGCAATGACTTTGTGAGGATCAAAGCCGGGTTCCTCCCAGGGAAACCTCCTGAGGAAGCAAATATTGAAATATGACTTGTCAGCAAACAGATTTGACATTTAAGCGAAGTGCAAAAAAAGATTAGAGCACACAAGAGAGGATCATCTGCTCGTCTTTACCTGTAGTGTGGCGACCGAGAACGTGGTCTCGACATTTTGCTCTCCTGTAAAGACAGAAGGGTTTCTGTTTGATCGAACAAACTTTGTATGTTGACGATATCAAAGACAGTCATATTTACAAATACACGGCCATTTACTGGACTGTCAACTCGGACAAGAGTCTCCCAGGTCATGGGTAACCTCATCCAGTGTTATCTCAACTTTCATCTTATCTTTAACATCTGTTACACTCAAGTTCTCTGTTCCTGTCTGACACATTCTGCAACTAACTCTTCAATGAATTCAAACAGACCTTATCTGACAAAACCAAAGTTTAAAATCAGCTCAGTGTCCGACCACTGATTACTCTCTCATCTTCACATACTTTCACAAATCACCTTGTAAACGAAACGCCTTGCCATCGCCTTTTTAAAAGTTCTTGTTAACGAGAAATCTCTGCCTGTAATCACGCGCCTGCAAGGGTAACCTCTCTCAGGACCTCCGGACAGCTGGAGTCATGTGACCGAGGTTTCCCCACGGTAATCACTGAATCAAGGATTCTCCTCCTCCTCCTCTCCTCATCCATGTTGTCTTTCTGGTCCTCTGAAAACCTCTGACCTGTTGACTCCAGGCCTGGCTCCGCTCATCATGACTTTGGTTTGTTGTTGTAGTTAAGTGAAATACGATCTGGTGATAACACAGAGTGTTTTATTCTGAAAATTAACCGGATGTTTTCATTTTGTTTTGGTGAAACCTGACTTCCTGTCCCGCTCCAACTGCTCTGTTGAGATTGATGCGTCGTGCTCCGGCATCCTGCACAAATAGAAGTCTTGTGTATCTGATCCGGAGGACTCCAACCTGCTGGATCAGAGACGCAGCCGGAACGCAACGGAGCGGATCCAGAGGAAGTTAACACATTGACTAGAAGAGAAACCTATCAGATCTGGTGCTGTGACGGATCGGAGACGGAGCGGACACAGATCTGGTTGAATTTGGCTGTAACTGGTTCACAGAGCAGAACTTTAGGTCGATCATAACATTCAACACTAAGTTGAATATAAAGGTGCACTCATGCTTTAGCCTAGCCAATGCACTCCATTTGGAGGCTCCACAATCCTGAAAGCTCAATGGTTACCAGCAGAGAAGACATATTCTGCAAGTGCTTAAACTTAAAGCTAGGGTTGGTAGTCAAGGAAAAGTAGCATGAATTTGAATGTAGCATGTCCACAGGACTCCTTCTAAATTAACTTCATGTTAAAGCAAAGAAAACTGGAGCAGCCTGCTGCAGTTCTCCAAATAAGAGCTAGTGAAATAAGTCCCGCCTCTCTCCGGGTAAATAGCCAATCACTGCTTAGGATTTCGGGGCGGTATCTGGGGTGTCCAATCAGATTCCAAAGGGGCCCCAGTGTACCTCATGGACACGCCCCTTTATATATAGCAGGTATTTACAACATCAAAGTGTTGTTATTAAAGCTGAAAGCTCAAACTCGGCTCGCTGTAAGTCACTGAAACATTAAAGACACCGGAAGCTGCTAAAACTCCTTCAATGACGTCATGTTGTGAAACTTGATCGTTAGCTTAGCAGCTAACTCCACCGAGCACACGAGCCTCTTTTATACAACACTCTCCGTTTAAAATGCACAAAGGACAGTTACTCTGAGGGTCACACACACACCAAGAGAGTCAATGTTATTAATATACTGAAGTTATTGAAGACGCCATGACACACACACACACGCACACACACACACACACTGAAATCCAACCTGTGCCTGGTTAGCTCTAAAGCTAACGAGCAGCTAATGTCACGCAGCAGTCTTACCTTCAGGGCGCGCGGCTGTCGGTCTCTAGATTCAGGTAATGAAAGGGTTAAATGTTTCAGTGTGATCGTGATAAAAACACCTAACCCTGTTTATTAATAATATAATATAAAGTCAGTTATCTACGGTGTGTTTATACAGCTCTGTTAGAAAATGGCTGTTTCAATTTAACGACCAATGTTACTATCGTAAAGCACAGATTTGGTGCTTCCTGTTTGTGTTTTTCAAAATAAAAGCATTTGCTGTAAATTCACAATGTCAACAAATTAATCTTGAATTAAAATCTGTTTTTTTGTAACTTATTATAGAGTCATGAAGTCTACTATGCTATGCTAGCATTTCTATCTGTAAAACGGACAATTTTAATGAATTGGAAGGTAAGAAAGGCAAAATGTTTTGATATAGACAGCTGGCTTAAAGATTATTTAGAACTGATATCTATGGAGCAAGCAGCATCAGCACTTGTAGATCCAGGCAGTGGCCACAGAGGCTCTTTGAATTTTATTTTATCAGTGATGGATAAAAGACCTTGATGGCTCCTATTGATACTTGACCTGAGTTTTAAACCCCATGAATTCTTGAATGAACATGAATGTATACATTTTATTTATTTATTTATTTTTCAATTTTCTTTATCTATACACTGAACAATATTTACGCTCCACCCCTTGCTCCCATGTCTTGTCCTGTTGTAGGTTATCAAGTAATTTGTTTGTATGTATATTTGTTTGTTTGTTTAGATCTTGTCCAGTCAGAGTTGTGTTGTTGTATTATAATTTTGTGTATTAAAAAAAAAAAAAAAAAAGTCTACTAGTAATACTGAATGTTATGGTTGAATTTAGAGCTACACTTGACAGTAAGTTGGACCACCAGAAGCCCAAAGTGGATAAATATTTTATTTACTTTATCTCTTTTTATTCAGATAACTACAGAAGAGGATTAGGGCCACTGGAAGGAAAGAAAATCAAGGTCTAATATTTTTTTATTATTATTATTCTGAGAAAAAAGTCAGAAAAAGGTCAGAATTCTGAGATTAAAGTCAGAATTCTGAGATTAAAATCAGAATTCTGAGATTAAACTCTGACTTTTTACTTAGAATAATAATACAAAATATATATTGGACCTTATTTATTCTTTTTTTTCTAGTGTAAATTAGACTTAAGAATTTACGCTAGCTGAAGAAGTTCAACCTGCAACAGGAGTTGCTGAAACAGTTCTACTCTGCAGCCATTGAGTCTGTCCTGTGCTCTTCCCTCACTGTCTGGTTCGGTTCTGCTACCAAATCAGACATGAGGAGACTGCAAGGGACAGTCAGGACTGCAGAGAGGATCATCAGTTCCCCCCTGCCCTCCCTCCAGGACCTGTACTGCTCCAGAATGAGAAAAAAGGGCAGGAAAAATCCTCACAGACCCCTCTCACCCGGGTCACCATCTCTTTGACCTGCTGCCCTCCAGCCGGCACTTCAGAACTCTGAGCACTAGAACATATCAGGCCGTATCCCTCATGAACAATCACACTGTAAACCACTAAAGACTCCCGTGACAGATCACATACATGTGCAATACTTTGATTTCTGGTGCAATACCTCAATAACCATGTGCAATATTGTAATTTAATCCATAACATAATTTATCATTATATTCATCTGCTAAATGTGCACTCTGGCTTAGGCTAATTTATGTAAATAGGACTTTTATACTTCTTTGTACAGATAGTATTTTACTTTTACAATTTTTATATTTAGGTTTCCATATTTTTATTGTCCTTACTGTCTCGTTGTTAAGTACTGGTGTTCCTATCACCACGTCAAATTCCTTGTGTGTGAGCTCACTTAGCAATAAAGCTTTCTTGAATCTGATTCTTGCATTAAAATGATTGAAATGTGCAATTTGAAGCTCATAATGTTTAAATGAAGTCATTTTATTGAAATACTATCAAACTGTGAAGACCCTGGTGTTAAAAAGGAAGCAGCCTTGCAGGAAAACTAACATTTTGTAGAGCTCTTATTCTCTCCCTCATGCACGGCTGATATACTCCTCTCTACGCCTGCACAGTGTGAGTGTGAGAACATGGTTCAGTGTCACTGTTATGATATGAAATGTGATAAATATTAAAGAATGCAAAATGCACTCTCAGTTTTGCAGATCAGTTTTAATTTCAGTGCAGCATAAAGTCGACACACAGTGAGATATAATGAGAAATAAAAGTGGCTGCATTGGTAAAGGCCTACACTAGATTCTTCACATATCATGAATGTCTAAACATCATACACAGGTTTGACTCTTCTTCTCAGAGTCACCTGTTCGTCTTCATTATCATACATCTGTTCATTTATCCAGCTCATCGACACACGAATGGCTTGATGAAGTTTTATTGTTTCTTTTTCAGCAGTTTTCCATGCACCACATCTACAATGATATATTCCACCAAGCTGCAGTGTCACAGAGTTAAGTACTATTAGGATAAACATTATGTCCTTTACTTCATATACAAGGGGACCGAGGGGACCCTCTTACAAATGAGCGTCAGCAGAATCTGGAGGAGTTATGAGCAAGTATGGAGGGAGGTGGAGCCAGCAGGAGAGTAGAAACGTAAGACAGCACTGAGGTTAGCAGCAGTGAAGTGTTTCTTCTGACTCAGTGTGGCGCCTCAGAGGAGAACAGAGACGCTTTCCCACAACGGTGAGGTTTTAAAGAGCAATCTGTGCACCCGGATCTGAGCTGGATTACTCTCCTACATTTTCTACCCTGCAAAGAAGACTGCACAGGACCTTCAGCCAAATGTTTATGGGGTCATGGGACAGGATTAAGACTCCACATCAAAAAAACTGTTACCAGTTTGTTGATGTTGATATAAAAAAAAAAAAACGTAGAAAAGAGCAATAAAGAAACAAATGAATGGAAAAACTGGCACTTGATCAAAAATCAACATTAACCCAGTACTCACAGTCTGGTTGGTGTTGAATGAATGAATCAATGAACAAACAAAGTACACCTGGAACAAGACCACTAAAGGGGATAAGGCCACTGAAAATGAGTTTTGAGGTCTGACATTTATCTTAATTCTGAGAAAGAAGTCTGAAATCTGGGATTTGAAGTCAGCTTTTTTTAAATTATGACTTTAAACTCAGAATTCTGTGAAAAAAGCCAAAAGTCAGGATTCTGTCCTCAAAGATATTGTCAGCAGCTATAATCCAAGATGTTTAGTTTCACTGAGAATCTATTTTTTTTTTTAGGTCTGACCTGATTTTTTCAAATTCTTATTTTTTCTTTCTTAGAACTTTGAAACCAGGAGTGTCGGATCCTGGTTTTATCAAAGGATTCCAGAACTACAGTAGAATTCTGACTTTCATCAAAGAGTTCCAGAACTACAGTAGAATCCTGACTTTCATCAAAGAGTTCCAGAACTACAGTAGAATTCTGACTTTCATCAAAGAGTTCCAGAACTACAGTAGAATCCTGACTTTCATCAAAGAGTTCCAGAACTACAGTAGAATCCTGACTTTCATCAAAGAGTTCCAGAACTACAGTAGAATCCTGACTTTCATCAAAGAGTTCCAGAACTACAGTAGAATCCTGACTGCATCAAAGAGTTCCAGAACTACAGTAGAATCCTGACTTTCATCAAAGAGTTCCAGAACTACAGTAGAATCCTGACTTTCATCAAAGAGTTCCAGAACTACAGTAGAATCCTGACTTTCATCAAAGAGTTCCAGAACTACAGTAGAATCCTGACTTTCATCAAAGAGTTCCAGAACTACAGTAGAATCCTGACTGCATCAAAGAGTTCCAGAACTACAGTAGAATCCTGACTGCATCAAAGAGTTCCAGAACTACAGTAGAATCCTGACTTTCATCAAAGAGTTCCAGAACTACAGTAGAATTCTGACTTCTTGTCTCATAATCCTGACATTCATCTCAGACTTCTAGAGATGAATGTCGGCTTTAAGTCCAAATTCTGTCTACAATCTCAAAAAAGCCAAAAGTCAGGATTCTGTCCTCAAAGATATTGTCAGTAGCTATACTCCAAGACGTTTAGTTTTTACTGAGGATCTATTTTTTCTGAGGTCTGACCTGATTATTTTTCAATTTCTTTTTTATTTTCTTTGAATGAGGAAATCAGGAGTTCCAGAATTCTGGCTTTTATCAAAGGATTCCGGAACTACAGTAGAATTCTGATTTATTTTCTCATAATCCTGACAATCATCTCAGACTTCTAGAGATGAATCAAAGTTCAATCAAGTCAAAACCCAATCTCAAAATTGGATTTAAGACTTAAAAAACAACAACAGAATTCTTAGAACTCAGAGAAAAAAGCCAGACATCAGAATTCCAAGTCTCTAAATTCTCAATTGTGTCATTCTAGAAGTAAAGCTGCTGAGGTTTTCATTCCATGAGGTCTGACCTCTCTGTTTCTGTTTTCTCTTAATGTGAATTTATGCTTAGAATTCTGAGAAAAAAGAGGTCAGACATAAAATAAATAAATAGATAAATAAATAAATAAATAAATAAATAAATAAATAAATAAATAAATACTCAGAGGCCGTTATCCTCTTCCATGGGACCACCATGTAAAACATAGTTACAGATTTCTCCTCTGAGTTTGAGGTGATTAAAACAACAAACATGTAGGGATGTCAGTAAACATAAGAATGTCAGATCTGGCTTAAAGCTATAAGAAAAAAAATTCTAGTTCATAACCATAATTTTAATAAATAACAGGACAGATTTTCCTAAACTATTAAAATAAATGTACAGATTTAGGAGGGGGTGCGACAATAAATGTGAGGAATGGAGTAGCTTTACAACAAAGAGTCATAATTGGCACCAGATCATGATGTAGGAGGAAATATTGGACTGATATTTGCACACGGGTCGGTCAGTGATGGTGTTTTGGGTTCTGCTGGGGGAATTTGCTCAGGCAGCGATCCTGACTGTGACTCCCTTTAACTCTGGGGTCCTTCAGAGTCTGTGGCATGCTTTTACCCCGCAGATAATCAAAGCTTTCTTTCATAGTTTCATAATTTCTCATGAGTCATGTTTTCTCTCCTGCCTGACCGGCTGACATCAAACCCAGACTTGCTCTAGAAATCGCTGTCTCTCTACTTCACGGTGTTCTTAGTGGAAAGGAGCCTTTACAGAGCCAAAGTGCACATGCTGGATAACGCAGAGACGGCTGGCTGCTTCAGGGGACATGTTTGACTGCACAGAGGTTTAAGGCCTCAGAGGTGATGAGCTGCGAGGCGGTGAACGCTGTTTCACACCAGAGTCTGTTCTGAATGGTGAGGTATATTTTTAGTCGGGGGGGGGGGGGGGATGAGCTGAGGAGGAAAAATCAAGCGTCTTCAGAGCGGTGAAACACACATCTACTGTAAGTGCACTCTATGAACTGCAGTAAGCGTGGTTACAGTCAGTGTCAGACAAAAAAACACAACACAGTGTCAACATTTTCCTGATCAAAATGCAGGACATTTGACGTATTCTTCCCCCTTCCTTTCACCTCCACAGAGACGTCCGTGAATGGAGTGACGAGCAGCAGAAAACAAAGCGAGAGGCGGGGCTATAATATCAGATCGTTTTCTTCTGCGTCAGGACGACAGAGGAGGCGTCGCTGTCAGCAGAGGGGAGGTAAACACACAGGAACCATCACTGACAGACAGAGAGAGAGGCTCTCACACACTGGTCCAGTACACAGCTACAACCATTAACAGCTCAGCTAGCTAGTCCTCACTGAAGATGCTACACAGGATTTACACAACAGTGTCTCTTTTTTCTTTTTTTTTACAGCTTCCCTCCAGATTCACTGCTACAGAGCCGCCCCACACTCCTCCTCCACCGCTCACGTCTATTTACACTTTACAAAAGCAGGGCTGAGAGATTAAAGCGGGTGATACTCGAGTGATGCTTTGAGGCGGCGCAGGCGGACGACGCTGGCTTCAGGAGATCAGAATGTAGAAGTCATGAGAAGATGCTGTGTTGAGCATGTGTGTTAATAACGTTTCACCTTTACTTTACACTTCTTTTCATCCCGATTCTTCACTTTTAAATCCAACAAACATGCAGAAACCTTACTTATAAACCCTCTTCATATCATCTGTGTGATTGAGTCAAACTGTGACGTGTGTGAGAGTCACAGTCGCCCGCCTGCGCTGCGTCAAATCGTTGCCAAAAGCTTTACTGCGAAGCGAGTTTTAGTTTTACAGATGTGAGGTGAGTTATTGAGCATTCCTTCCTTTGTGGAGACGATGGTTCTTGTCGTCATCGTCGTTGCAGACAGAGGTGATGATTTCTTGGTTTTGTTCTCCAGGCTCCTGTTTGGACTGAACCGGCCGGCTCTTCTGCAGAAAGAGAGAGAGAGAGAGAGAGAGAGAGAGAGAGAGAGAGAGAGAGAGAGAGAGAGAGAGAGAGAGAGAGAGAGAGAGAGAGAGAGAGATAGAGAGAGAGAGAGAGAGAGAGATAGATAGAGAGAGAGAGAGAGAGAGAGAGAGAGAGAGAGTGTTTATATCTGTCCAGTTTGTTTATATGTGTCCGGTGTGTTTATATGTGTCCGGTGTGTTTATATGTGTCCTGTGTGTTTATATGTGTCCAGTGTGCTTATATGTGTCCGGTGTGTTTATATGTGTCCGGTGTGTTTATATGTGTCCTGTGTGTTTATATGTGTCCAGTGTGCTTATATGTGTCCTGTGTGTTTATATGTGTCCGGTGTGTTTATATGTGTCCGGTGTGTTTATATGTGTCCAGTGTGTTTATATGTGTCCTGTGTGTTTATATGTGTCCAGTGTGTTTATATGTGTCCAGTGTGTTTATATGTGTCCAGTGTGTTTATATGTGTCCAGTGTGTTCATATGTGTCCAGTGTGTTTATATGTGTCCAGTGTGTTCATGTGTGTCCAGTGTGTTTATATGTGTCCAGTGTGTTTATATGTTTCCAGTGTGTTTATATGTGTCCAGTGTGTTTATATGTGTCCAGTGTGTTTATATGTGTCCAGTGTGTTTCCAGTGTGTTTATATGTGTCCAGTGTATTTATATGTGTCCAGTGTATTTATATGTGTCCAGTGTGTTTATATGTGTCCTGTGTGTTTATATGTGTCCAGTGTGCTTATATGTGTCCGGTGTGTTTATATGTGTCCGGTGTGTTTATATGTGTCCTGTGTGTTTATATGTGTCCAGTGTGCTTATATGTGTCCGGTGTGTTTATATGTGTCCGGTGTGTTTATATGTGTCCTGTGTGTTTATATGTGTCCAGTGTGCTTATATGTGTCCTGTGTGTTTATATGTGTCCGGTGTGTTTATATGTGTCCGGTGTGTTTATATGTGTCCGGTGTGTTTATATGTGTCCTGTGTGTTTATATGTGTCCAGTGTGTTTATATGTGTCCTGTGTGTTTATATGTGTCCGGTGTGTTTATATGTGTCCTGTGTGTTTATATGTGTCCTGTGTGTTTATATGTGTCCGGTGTGTTTATATGTGTCCAGTGTGTTTATATGTGTCCAGTGTGTTTATATGTGTCCGGTGTGTTTATATGTGTCCGGTGTGTTTATATGTGTCCAGTGTGTTTATATGTGTCCAGTGTGTTTATATCTGTCCAGTGTGTTTATATGTGTCCAGTGTGTTTATATGTGTCCAGTGTGCTTATATGTGTCCTGTGTGTTTATATGTGTCCTGTGTGTTTATATGTGTCCAGTGTGCTTATATGTGTCCTGTGTGTTTATATGTGTCCGGTGTGTTTATATGTGTCCAGTGTGTTTATATGTGTCCAGTGTGCTTATATGTGTCCAGTGTGTTTATATGTGTCCAGTGTGTTTATATGTGTCCTGTGTGCTTATATGTGTCCAGTGTGTTTATATGTGTCCGGTGTGTTTATATGTGTCCGGTGTGTTTATATGTGTCCAGTGTGTTTATATGTGTCCAGTGTGCTTATATGTGTCCTGTGTGCTTATATGTGTCCAGTGTGTTTATATGTGTCCGGTGTGCTTATATGTGTCCGGTGTGTTTATACGTGTCCAGTGTGTTTATATGTGTCCAGTGTGTTTATATGTGTCCGGTGTGTTTATATGTGTCCAGTGTGCTTATATGTGTCCAGTGTGTTTATATGTGTCCGGTGTGTTTATATGTGTCCGGTGTGTTTATATGTGTCCAGTGTGTTTATATGTGTCCGGTGTGTTTATATGTGTCCAGTGTGCTTATATGTGTCCAGTGTGTTTATATGTGTCCGGTGTGTTTATATGTGTCCGGTGTGTTTATATGTGTCCAGTGTGTTTATATGTGTCCAGTGTGTTTATATGTGTCCAGTGTGTTTATATGTGTCCGGTGTGTTTATATGTGTCCAGTGTGTTTATATGTGTCCAGTGTGTTTATATGTGTCCAGTGTGTTTATATGTGTCCAGTGTGTTTATATCTGTCCAGTGTGTTTATATGTGTCCAGTGTGTTTATATGTGTCCAGTGTGCTTATATGTGTCCTGTGTGTTTATATGTGTCCTGTGTGTTTATATGTGTCCAGTGTGCTTATATGTGTCCTGTGTGCTTATATGTGTCCAGTGTGCTTATATGTGTCCAGTGTGTTTATTTGTGTCCAGTGTGTTTATATGTGTCCTGTGTGCTTATATGTGTCCAGTGTGTTTATATGTGTCCGGTGTGTTTATATGTGTCCGGTGTGTTTATATGTGTCCAGTGTGTTTATATGTGTCCAGTGTGCTTATATGTGTCCTGTGTGCTTATATGTGTCCAGTGTGTTTATATGTGTCCGGTGTGCTTATATGTGTCCGGTGTGTTTATACGTGTCCAGTGTGTTTATATGTGTCCAGTGTGTTTATATGTGTCCGGTGTGTTTATATGTGTCCAGTGTGCTTATATGTGTCCAGTGTGTTTATATGTGTCCAGTGTGCTTATATGTGTCCAGTGTGTTTATATGTGTCCGGTGTGTTTATATGTGTCCGGTGTGTTTATATGTGTCCAGTGTGTTTATATGTGTCCAGTGTGTTTATATGTGTCCAGTGTGTTTATATGTGTCCAGTGTGTTTATATGTGTCCGGTGTGTTTATATGTGTCCAGTGTGTTTATATGTGTCCTGTGTGTTCATATGTGTCCTGTGTGTTTATATGTGTCCTGTGTGTTCATATGTGTCCTGTGTGTTTATATGTGTCCTGTGTGTTTATATGTGTCCAGTGTGTTTATATGTGTCCAGTGTATTTATATGTGGGATGATGATGTGCACCATTGTTGTGAGGCTGGCTGAATGTTATTGTTTATTTGTGTTTGGTAGATGTATTCTTGTACAGATGGTGACAACAAATCTCCTTATTAAGGACAAATAAAGATCTATCTATCTATTTATTTATTTGATTTATTTGATTTATTTAAATGTATCTATATATTTGATTCATTTATTTATTTATTGATGATATTTGATTTATTTAATTGTATCCATTTATTTATTTATTTGATTTATCTTAAGTTCATTTTATTTATCAATTTATTCTTCACCTTTATAACAATGATTTAATGCTCTGTTGTTTCATCACTTTATTCTGTTTCATTTGAATTTATTATTTTGAACATTTTGTTTTTTGTTGTGTTTTGTTAAAATTTTCCACACTCCTCTCTGTTAAAGCTTTATTCCATCGTCCTCCTGAATCCTGCCATGCTGTGTGTCAAAGCTCTTTGTAAACATTGTTTTTAAAGGTTCTATAAATAAAGTTATTATTATTATTCTGTAACTGTTGCAGCAACAAGTGTTAACAAATTAACCAACATCTCATCATCTCATGTGTGTGTGTGTGTGTGTGTGTGTGTGTGTGTGTGTGTGTGTGTGTGTGTGTGTGTGTGTGTGTGTGTGTGTGTGGACACGCTGGAGTCTGAGCCGGTCTCTACCTGGCTACTGGACGTCCAGCTTGGTCGGCCCGATGCTGTGGATGAGCTGTGATGTTTCAGAGGCGGCGCTGTACGCCTGAATCAGAAGGTTTTTGTTCAGGTCCCCGACCCCGCTGCCGGCCTGCATCTTGGGGTACGGGGGCGTCTCCGCGACGTGACCCTGCCCTGGTCCGTGGGCGTCTATGTCTATCAGGTGGTCCAGGGGGCAGCCCTCGGTGACCGGGGAGAACTCGTGAGCGCTCGCCTGCTCGTCCCTGGACACAGGACTGATGGAGACAGATGGAGAACTTAAAGACACGATGATGACAGAGACAGGACAGCTTGTTTATTTGCACTTTTCAAGACACGAGTTCAGACAATAAAAGCTCCTCGGCCTGAAACACAGAACATCCTCTGGTCTGTGTGGATGAGCGCTGAGGGAGAGAGATGCATACGTGGAAAAGAGACGAGAGACGCATGAGCTGAAATGTTTCTGCATGAACCTTCAACACAAAGAAAGAAAGATGCCGGACTCAAACTCAACAGACACGTTGGTGGAGAGTTCTCCACAGATGTGAGGGACGTCTCACCTGACGTCCATGGACTGGACTCCGTCAGAGAGCTCGTCCACGAAGCTCTTGTGCTCCAGAGGTCCCAGCATGATGACGGGGGCTTCAGCTGGAGTCGCTGCCTCCTCCTCTGAGGCGACGGCAGCCTCTGCCCTCGAGTCGGGCACTGAGGACAGACGAGGGGTTAAAAAGTTAAAAATAAAAACACAATAAAGAGATTAAATCTGCTGAAAATAAATAGTTTAAAGTCGTAAATGGATTCTAAAATGAAATATGTGTTGAGGGTTTGTTGTAATGTCATGATATATTAGCGAGTTTGATTTCCTCTGAGGCCGCCCGGCTGATGAAAGTGTCCTGATATAACCCAGTCTGGGTCAGAGAGTTCGATAAGTACTGCAGTGTGCTCAGTGTTTGTCTGACTGACGTTTAACCACCAGGAGGCGCTGTCCTCCTGTCTGTCTGACTCTGCTGAGTCACACTGCAGACGCTCGTCTGATCCGATTTACAGGAAAGTGATTTTAAAGGAGAGGAAATTAAGTTTGGGGAGAATATTCTACATCCCAGAGCGAGGAGACAGAAGACAACAAATAAACACAACATCTGACACACCTCACACACACACACACGCACACACACACACACACACACACACACACACACACACGCACACCGAACCAGAGACTGCTACCCCTTCACCGTGACACTGCGCATCTGTTATTTTTTACCCTGTCACCTGAAAACATCTCAGTTTCCTTAGAGAACTCAAAGAAGACCAGGGTATCAAGATTAAACACTCTTAGTTAGACTGCTATAGGCTTAGACTACTCTAGGCTTAGACTACTATAGGCTTAGACTACTATAGGCTCAGACTGCTATAGGCTCAGACTGCTATAGACTCAGACTGCTATAGGCTCAGACTGCTATAAGCTCAGACTGCTATAAGCTCAGACTGCTATAGGCTCAGACTGCTATAGGCTCAGACTGCTATAGGCTCAGACTTCTATAGACTCAGACTGCTATAGGCTCAGACTGCTATAGACTCAGACTGCTATAGGCTCAGACTGCTATAGGCTCAGACTGCTATAGGCTCAGACTGCTATAGACTCAGACTGCTATAGGCTCAGACTGCTATAGACTCAGACTGCTATAGGCTCAGACTGCTATAAGCTCAGACTGCTATAAGCTCAGACTGCTATAAGCTCAGACTGCTATAAGCTCAGACTGCTATAGGCTCAGACTGCTATAGGCTCAGACTGCTATAGGCTCAGACTGCTATAGGCTCAGACTGCTATAGACTCAGACTGCTATAGGCTCAGACTGCTATAGGCTCAGACTGCTATAGGCTCAGACTGCTATAAGTTTAGACTGCTGGGGGAACTGACACACTGGGATCCTGTCTTTCCCTCTCTCTCCTCTCTCTGTCTGTCTCTTACTTTAACTCTTCCTGTCCCATTAAAGTTACTAACCATAGACCTTTCTGGAGTCCCCGTCTCCCCACTATCATCTCTCTCTCTCTCTTCATCTCCCTCTATCCCTCTCTCCAACACGGTCTCAGCAGATGTGTGTCTAACATGAGTCTGGTCCTGCTGGAGGTTTCTGCCTGTTAAAGGAAGTTTGTCCTTGCCACTGTAACTTGCTAAATGCTGCAAAGTGCTCTGCTCATGGTGGATTAAGATGAGACCAGACTGAGTCCTGTCTGGAAGATGGGACTGGATCTGATCCGGTCTTGATGTTGGGTCTTTGTTAATAATAGAACATAGAGTCTGGTCTAGACCTGCTCTGTTTGGAAAGAGTTGATGTTGTGTCGCAGGACGGCTCACCTGCAGTCCCGGTCAGAGGCTCCACTTCACTCTTCCTTGTCCTCTTCATGATCTCTTCAATCCTCTGTGAAAACAAGTTTTCAAGTTTTTATTGATGTAGAATCAAAGCTTCGTGCAGATCTTTGTCTGGACGTCTGATACCTTCTTCCTCTGCTGCCTCTCCTGCTCCTCCTGGATGTGCAGCAGCTCTCTCTCCTGCCTCTTCCTCTCCGCCTCCTTCTGGGCTCTCAGGAAGGCCTCCTCCCTCTGAAAGAGAAACTCCATCACTCTCATCCTCTCTCTATGTTTATCTCTTAAAGTCTACATGTCACAGACTCTGATGCAGCTCCTCACCTCTCTGTCCAGCTGGTCCTGCATGTCCTTCCATCTCTGCTCCTTCTGTCGCCTCTCCTCGTCCTCTTTGTTCCTCCGCTCCTCCTCCCGCCTCACTCTCTCCTCCTCCGCCTGCACAGCGGCTCTCTCCTGTCTCTCTTTCTCCTCCTGCAGCCTCCTCTGCTCCTCCTCGGCCCTCAGCCTGGAGGAAGAGAGGGTGTTAGTCTCAGGTTTATTGTCACCCAGCTGTGTTAAATGCTTGATTCTGATAGGTCCAAATTCCACAGCAGCAGTGGTTCTGTCACACACACCTCTCATCCTCCTGCCGTTGTTTCTCCTCCTGCTCCTTCTGTATCCGAGCCAGACGTCTCCTCTCTGCCAGCAGCCTGGACGCCTCCTCAGCGTCTGTCGTCCCGCCCACACTCCTGCCCGTGGGTGTTCCTGGAGACTCTGAGGGAGGGGGAGGGGGAGGGATAAGGCGGAGGAGTGAGGACATGGTGCAGGATGACTTAACAAAAACATGTCTGGGCAAATCTCTCAAGTTTGCGTCTCTGATTTATCGAGCTAAAGCGAACTCTACGATCATTTACGAATCGTCATTGTTCACGAAAAATCTCTCCCTGTATTCACGCGCCTGAAAGAGAAACCTCTCCCAGGACCGCCGGACAGCTGGAGTCATGTGACCGAGGTTTTCCCTGTGGTAATCACTGGATCAAGGATTCTCCTCCTCCTCCTCTCCTCATCCATGTTGTCTTTCTGGTCCTCTGAAAACCTCTGACCTGTTGACTCCAGGCCTGGCTCCGCTCATCATGACGGTTTGTTGTTGTAGTTAAAGGCACTATGAGGAATTTTTCACCAGCTGAGAAACAGACTGAAACCAACACTGATGTCTCTTTATGACCTTCAAAAGCAAACAAAACCATAAACAACAACACTGATACCTTCTCTGTTGTCATTTGTAATGCCTTAAACCACTCAGAGGGGGAAGGTGTCAGACCACATGATTGACATTTGGCTTTAAAAACATCCTTTTTCGTCTGTTTTCATGGCAAATAATCACATTGAGGGATAAATCTAAATGTTAAAAGACAGCAGGGCGAGGTTTTAGTTGAAAACACTACTTTTGCATGTACAGAAGAAGAGATAAGAGGTATCACTTTGTCCTAAAACCTGACTTCCTGTCCCGCTCCATCTGCTCTGTTGAGATTGATGCGTCGTGCTCCGGCATCCAGCAAAAATAGAAGTCTTGTGCATCTGATCCGGAGGACTCCGACCTGCCGGATCAGAGACGGAGCCGGAACGCAACAGAGTGGATCCAGTGGAAGTTAACACATTGACTAGAATAGAAACCAGATCTGGTGCTGTGACGGATCTGATGGAATTTAGTCCTAAGAAGAGAGAAAGTTTTGAGGAAGACTGCAGGACGTTTGTAGTCCTGAAATCAGAGGTTATTAGAGGAGACAGAAACTCTCTGCCCCCCCTACATAAGTCTCAGTGCACGGGTCTAAAAGCTTGAACACACCCCTGCTTCTTCCTCCTCCTCAACTACCAAATGCCCCACAGCTGCGTTCACCTGCGTTCAGCTCTCTGCTGGTGGATTTGGGGATCTTTTTCTCCGAGGTCTCAGATTTGGTTGCTTTCCTCTCCAGGGTGCTGTGACCTTTGACCTCAGAGATGTGGTTCCTCTCGTCGTGGCCCGGGGTGGTGGCCCTGTGCCGGATCGGGGAGGGCGGGTACTGTCCGGGGGAGCAGGGCGACTGGGCCCGACTCCTGTTTGACCTCACCCTGAAAAAACAGCGACACATCAGGTCATCTGTAAAATGATCCAGGTCAGGTCAGGTGTGTGTGTGTGTGTGTGTGTGTGTGTGTGTGTGTGTGTGTGTGTACCGTTTCGGTGTGGCAGGGCCCTTGCTGTTAGACCTGAAGGAAGAGCTGCGAGCCGGCGTGTTCGGAGTCTCACCCTGCAAGACATTTTTTTAACAAACATTATTCTGATATTATCAATAAACCGCTGAGGCTCATGGGAAATGTAGTCTGATTACAAACACCCCAGTCCCCCTGCTGACCGTAGGTGTTCTGGCTTTGGATGTTTCGTCGGGGAACCCAGCGATGCTCCTGCGGTTGGAGGAGCTTCTGTTCGGTCTGTGGTTGCTCGGGGACGCTGTTCGTTGAGACACAAAAGACACTGACAGGTCACAAAACAACACACACATAACACACACACACACACAGACACACACACACACACACAGGACACAGAGGACACAAAATGCACAAACACCATGACAGAGGAATCAGAAGAGGACAAACTTTAGTTCAACATGAAGAAAAATGAAAAGATGCTCTCTCCCTGCCGGAGTTTTCTAATCCCTGATCCCAAAGAGACGTTTGACCCGTTAGAGATTAAAAGCTTTGACATCTGAAACACAGACGTAAGATGTTGTTGCTCATACAGAGACGGTAAGTTTCCTGCAGAGTGAAATAATCTGTGTAAACAAAACTGTTTCATCTGAAAATGTTAAGTAGAAGTAATACTTTAATCTAACCAGAATTAATCTACCAGATTAATGAGATTATTCAACATATCTGCCTCTTTTTTTTTAAATAATGGGAATATTCAGCAATATCTAACACTCAAATTTAGAACTTGGAGGACAAGATTAATCATTATTCTTATTTTTAATTATTATTTTGTTATTTTGGATATATATTTTTTTCCCTCTTTTTTTAAGACTAGATTTATTTATCTTTTTTAAAACATATTTATTTTATTTTAGATATTATAAATTCATGTATTTATTTCACCTCCCATTTTTAAGGCTAGATTTATTCATTTGAATTTTTATATTTGATAATTATTTATTCATTTTTACCCTTTTTAAGACTAGATTAATTATTTAATACATTTTATTTTAAATATTGAATTCATTTATTTACCAACCTCCCTTTTTCTAGAGTAGATTTATTGAATAAAACTTGTTTAGATATTATTTATTTATTTTTCCTTTTATGAAGACTAGATTTATAATTATTTTAATAACTTTTATTTTATTTTAGATTTTATTCATGTACTTATAAACTTTCCTTCTCTTTTCTAAGACTGGATTTATTTATTTTTCTTTATTTGAGATATTATTGATTTATTTATTCAGCCCTTTTTTTAACAGTAGATTTATTTATTTTATAAATATTTATTTATCTCCCCTACCCCTTTTTAAAGAGTAGATTTATTATTATTATATTTTAATTACCTTTTATTTTGATATTATTTATGAATTATTCCCCCTTTCTTTAAGACTAGATTTATTTACTCATTTATGCTCCCCCCTGTGGTTCCATCTCTTCGTCTCTTCTTGCTTCAAATCCAATGTTTCTAAAAATCCCTCCTGTGTTCATTCATTTGCAAAAAACCCTTAATCATCTGTTTTTCTATTCATGCAAGATTAGATCCACTCATCCTTTCACTCTGGTGTAACCTCAGGCTTTGATTCTAAACGTTTGGGGACATTAAAGAGGCTGCAGCGTGCACAGGAGGATTTAAAGGGTGTGCTCTCTCTCACCTCTCTCTGGTGAATGCAGGGCGGCTGAGGAGTTGGAGAGCTGTTTGTTGATTTGCTGCTCCATCGTTGAAGGAGACAAGAAGTCACCAACTGATAAAAGAACAAACAGAAATCATTCACAGGAACAGAGACACGACAGAATCAAAGCACTGACCGTCTGCTGCTGCTGCATCAGAGGATGATGTAAACGTCACAAATAGGCTCAATAAACCAATCTCACAGCACAAACAGAAAAGTGCAGGCTCACACAGAAAATAATCCCACCGATCGATGAGCCATGCAGGCTGCGGAATAAATTAACCTTGGTGATGTAAGGCAGAAATGAAGCAGCAGAACGGAGAGCAGAAGCAGACGCAGCTCGGCTCTCTGCAGCCTGCTTCATCATGAAATGGAGGATGAGGATACAGAGAGCGCTGCAGAGCGACGATGCTGAAATGTTTTACAGCACCTGAAGGCACCACGACAACCAGAGAGTCACAATGAGAATATTTAGTGTGCATGCACTTTTACATCTTTACATCTTTACATCTTTACATCTGAGTCACTGTGAGTCGGTGCAGAGAGGAGAACTCCTAAACACAGAGAACATTCATTTAGAATAAAGTTCTGCCTTTAAAGAGTTACGCAAGTTAAAGTAAAAATTATCAGGAAAATTAACTTTTAATATGTAAAGTAAAAAAACATCTCATGATTGTTTTTATAATTTCAATTTTATTAGATGATGATTTTACATTTATGTAAACAAAGGATTTTACTGCTTTTAAAGGCTTGAAAGTGAGGATCATTATTATTATTGAAGTGTTTTTGAGTATCTAGAAAAGTGATATTTAGAAGGGTATATAAAATAATCAAAACTAAGATTTAAAAATACATAAATAAATGCATAAATAAATAACAATACATTTAAAAAAAAAAGGGGAATATAGGCTCCTATATTTCATTTACTTAAACAGGCACATAACATTTATTCATGTCCTGTCCTTGCTTTGAAAGACCCTATACGCTTCTATTTTAATTAATTAATTTTTTCTTTCTATCTTATATTTTTATATAATTTACTTTCTGATTTTGTATGGATGGAAATGTATCTCATGTATGTAAAATATTGACACAATAAAGTATTAAAAAAATAAAATCATTTTTAATTCTTATCAATTATTATTATTAGTATTATTATTATTTTGTCAAAAAATATTTAATACCTATTTAATCAAAAATAAACACCCCTTAACCTTCCTTAGTGTCATAAAAAATATTTTAAATGATCAAAATTATTTTAAATATTTCTACATTAACCCTCCTGTTATGTTGCGGGTCAAATTGACCCATTTTAAAGTTCAAAAATCTAAAAACAATTGTTAAAAGTATTATTTCGCTATGAAACTTCTTCCTCTTGGCTTAATCAGCATGAACAGCAAATACAAAATGTAAAATAAAATAAAATAAAATAAAATAAATCTATGTCATGTAAAACTTTAGTATTTATATTTAGGGCTTCCCAATGTAAATTAAAAAAAGTTTTAACATTAATTTGAATGAAAAACGAGTGAGTTATCCTGATTGATCCATGATCTGTGAGAATTAAAAAACACCAATGGACCAAATATTGATTTAAATGGTTAGTTATGGAGTTAAAAATTAGATTTAAAATAAAAGTGTATTGGAAGATAAAGTATTCAGACATTGGAGAGACTTGTACTTATACTTATATGCTGCAATGTCTTAAATTGCAATATATTTTTCTCCTCATATGTTGACTTTAATCTCAATAATCTGAGCGAAACATTATAAAAAATCTTTAAGTGTGATCTTTATAAGTGAACTAAAGCTGAAGTGTATGATGACCTTATAGAATATGATGCATGTTGTAGATTAAGGGCCTGTGTCCACTGAAGGCGTTTTATTACTTCCTGTTTAAAGCCAGAGCAGATCAGGTGCTGCACTCTGAGCGCGCTCAGTTCAAGTAGTTCAATTTTTGGACGACTACCTTTTACCTTTTCATTATCACTTCTCCATCACCGACCAATCAGGATCAAGAGGGGGCGGGACTTCTGTTATCAATTGAGTGAACAATGAAGGCGATGGAGAAACTACTCGGCTAGTTATTTGAAGATAACATTTCACAGACTAGAGATCAGGTTTGTGATGATGTATTTGTGTTATTGTTGTTTTTGTTTATTTCTGAATGTTAAACATAAACTGAGAACTGCTGTCAGTGGACACTCGCCCTAAATCATCCAAACATCTGTACAGCTGTTAAAATTAGTGCAACGTTACATCTACAGCGGTGAAATGAGTCACACTCTGATCCTCCAGCTGAATACATTAAAACACTTCAGCTATGCAGGAGTGTTTTTACAGTGTAAGAGCATTTTTAAAGAGGAAGAGGAACTCAGCATTTCTAAGAACAGTGCTCGGGGGGTTTCCACAAAATGGGAGCAGAGTAACGTCTGGTTTCTGCTGAGCTCCGACTGCAATAAGGGACCGAGATGATTGGAAATCTCTGGTGGATGTTTTCCGTGTGTGTGTGTGTGTGTGTGTGTGTGTGTGTGTGGGTTATGATCTAAGGTGGGGTCTAATAAGTTTCCTACATAGCTGGAGGACAAACGTCTGGTGTGATGCATGGAGTGTTTGTGTGTCTGTGTGTGTTCATGTGTGGAGCAGCAGGCCGGGCTCCCTGCTGAGAGAGAGAGAGAGAGAGAGAGAGAGAGACGTGTGCATCGCTAAACACGGCCCTGAGCCAGGAAGACGGGATGTGGAGCAGCTCTTTGTTGTGATAAGGGTGGGGTACATACGTGTGTGTGTGTGTGTGTGTGTGTGTGTGTGTGTGTGTGTGCATAGTAGGAGGGACCACTGAACCAGACACTCATTAATCACAGGAGGATGATTTAAACTGTTGATGAAGACAAATGCAGAGAAATCCCACAGATGTTGGTATAAAATGAGCACAGAGTCGGCGTGGGAGGTTATATATTTCCTTCATTTAAAAGAAAAAAGAAAGACTTTCATTTATTCTTCATTTTGGATTTTACCCGCTCCATTTTCTCTCTGCAGAGACGAAGCTGAAGATTCATTTGGAGGAGCAGGATTTTTTTCAAAGATAGAGGAAGAGTCTGAAATGTGTTTTTGTAAAAACCAGCACCAGGTGAGTTGCTGGTTAATGCCTCGTAATAAAAACCTACACCCAAACACCAGGGAGGTGATAATCAGGAGTGAGACACCTGATTATCAGGGCGCCGTTGGCCTAGCAGTCTGAGCCTTGTCGCAGCAGTCGCAGGTTGGACTACCAACCTCGACCATTTCCTGCATGTCTTCCCCCGCTCTCTACTCCCCACATTTCCTGTCTCTCTCCAGCTTTCCTATCCAATAAAGGTAAAAATGCACGGCGCTTTAAGTTGATTGGCTGCAGAATCTGGAAGTATTTCTGCAGATCTGACGTGTAAATCTATTTGTAGAGGGGGCGCTGGTGGCTTAGCGGTCTAAAAGCCCCACATATAGAGGCTATAGTCCTAGTTGCAGAGGTCACAGGTAATCGCAGGTTCGATTACCAACCTCGACCATTCACTGCATGTCTTCCCCGCTCTCTACTCCCCACATTTCCTGTCTCTCTCGAGCTGTCCTGTCAGTAAATTAAGTTAAGGTGTTAACTTAAATTCAGGAGCAGGACCACGCCTAAACTACGACCTCAATCACCTGACAAGCCTACTCCAACCGTCTGACTGTGATTCTTCAACCCCCCCTCCCTCACCTTTCTCTACTTTAAAAAGCCTTTTTCCTTATTCCCCTTCTACTCAACTTGTGCTCGGTTCTTCTACGCCCTTGTCTACTTCCAGGTACAACCCCTGGGGGAGACAGAGTTTTTGACCTATAATGCAGCCAGCCACTAGGGGGAGCAGTTTTTGCAGCCGAGCGAGATGACGTCCATTTTCTTTACAGTCTATGGTTTAAACCTCTGCATCAAATCGACAGTGTAGCTTATGCACGTAGGTCCGCATAGCTCCAGTACCTTCACAGAGGCCTATGCACGTAGCTGACGTGCACCTCCTCCAAAATGTAACTACTCGTGGAATCAACACGGACCGCAAGCCCTGTGATTGGTCGGCTCGGCTGCATTGTATTTCCTGTATTTACAGCACTACACATCGTCCGTGTATTTCCTCTCCTCCTCTCTATTCTTCATGTAATCATGTCTGTCTGATAAACAGCAACATGTATCAGCTGTAGATTAACAGAACACGCTCTGAATCTCTGTGGAAAAGGAAACAGAGATCGTATTGGTGCTGGAAGCAGACGACTATCAGAGACCACACTGCCCTCTAGTGTTTGGGGGGAGTATTGCTGTGCCACACGGACACATCGACGCACAAGTACGTGGTGCTCATGTCAGCGCTGACAAACACTGCGCAGGGTTGATGCAGAAGTATAAACCAGGCTTAAAAAGTACAAGAGAACCTCACTGCACTCTCTTTATACATCCAATCTGTGTCCCTGGATGACTTTAAATATCAAACTAACAACCATTTTTCAAAGTAAAGCTTGATTTGGTTTTTTTCTGCAGGTTTATGTCCCCACTATCTCCGTCTTTCTATCTTGCATCTGCTGGATTTCTCTGCTTTTGTGTGATGATATATAAATGAATGTAGGAGGAAGACTCTGTGAGATAGATGTTCATATGAATCACTTCCTTTGCGCCTCCACGAGATAAAACACAAGCTGCACAGTGAGAAAAAGTCATAAAAGAAGAGTTGAACCCTGCACTGTGATAAACTCACCACCAGACACAGAACACACACACACACACACACTTCACAAACAGACACGTCACAAACACACTGCAGGACGACAAACGGCAGCATGCAGTCGGAGGAACAAGCTGCAGGTGAGACAGCGGGGAAAAGGTGGCGGTGGGGGGGGAGCGGCATGAGCATGGCACACGCAAGAGTCATGGGGGTCTGTACCGTTACGGGATTGGCTGGCGCTGGAAGCAGCAGCAGGAAGCTCATTGGGCTGTGCGGAGCCAATGGCAGGGCAGGGCGGGGTCTTAGGGTTACCTGGGCAGCAGGTGAAGCAGAGCGGAGAAAGCAAAGCGTTACACACTCACTCTCGGCGTCCACATGGAGATGCAGCTGGGTCTCAAACGGGACGTACAAACACACACACACACACACACTCACAGAGCTGTACAGACATGTTCTCCAGCAGGGGGCGCTACATGAAAACCCAAACAAGTCAAGTTATCACCAAGGAAGACGAGCCGAGGATCCAAGAAGCAACAAGGAGGAAGAGAGTGAAACATCATGCAGTAAAAGCTGTGAGGGGAAGGCTGCCTTCAAAATAAAAGCATGAGGTCATGTTGGACACAAATCACCTGCTGCTGCTGGGTGACTCAAACTCTGACCTCATGACTCCAGTAACACCATTCATCACTGCATCACACTACATTCACACATCCTAACATCTGCAAACGAGACTCTAAAGGCCCAGTGAGGAGTGTTCATGCTGTGTTGATTCTGGCGCCCCCTCTGGAGGAAAGCGGTAGTGTTTTTTCCTGGATGAAGACTACATTTCCCATGAGCACCGTCACCCACAAAGCTTGCATGAATGAATACAGATCGTTTCTTTATCAGGATGCAAGGATGTCGTTGTGTTGCTGCTTCAACCCCCTTTTGTAAGCTAGCTAACGGCTGAACTTTGTAACCGTTAGCTAGCTTACAAAAGGGGGAGCAGACGTACCGGTTTAACGTTACCCGGTGTTTCAATAAATGTTTGAATAACGTAAATATGAACACGGTTTAACTCTTTAGTCCTCAAAGAGAAGTGAAGCATTCACACGCCGACATAAATATTAAGTTGCCGTGTCAACTGGCGCCATTTTTTGCACTCACGACCTCAGTTTCAGCGCGCTTCTAATTCCGTGTCAATACTCGCTTTTATTCAACGACCCTCCATCAAGAAACTGTAAAAACTGTTGATAGAAATTGTGTCACACCTCTTTTCAACCAAAGCAAACCGGGTTGTATTTCCAGGCTGGTCCTCGAGCTGGTCCTGGTTGAACTCGTGAACCAACACGGCACCCGTTTGTTTTTCCGCCCGCTCGAGCCCGTGGAAGAGGCACGTCATGATGTCAGATTTACGTTTCCCAGCAGCTCTAGCACAAACTTTCCCTCCCAACAACAACGATGGCGGACACGGCAGCTTGTCTCCTCAGCCGACCGCTGCTCTGTCTTAGAATCCATTAGTCTCTTTGATTTGTTCGCTGCAGGACGATGGAGGGAACATGTTTGGTTTGTGTTTTTGATCACGGCAACCCCGCCCCTCGCCCCTGACGTAAGCGGTTTAAGGTTCTAGACCAGCGAAGAGCTGGAGCCGCTCTGGAACCGGTTTTCCCAGCTGGGAGCCGGTTCACTCGCAGTCGAAACACGAAAAACTGGTTCCCAATTGAGCGCCGGCTCCGAACCAGCCCTGAAACTGCCTCTTACCCCTTTTTCGACCGAGGCAGTTTCAGGGCTGGTTCGGAGCCGGCGCTCAATTGGGAACCAGTTTTTCGTGTTTCAACGGCTCCCAGCCAGGAAAACCGGTTCCAGAGCAGCACCAACTGTTTGCTGGTCTAGACAGCTATCCACTTATGTCAGGGCCACTTACGTTCTAGACCAGCAAAGAGTTCGAGCCGCTCTGGAACCGGTTTTCCTGGAGCCGGTTCACTCACAGTTGAAACACAAAAAAACGGTTCTCAATTGAGCGCCGGCTCTGAACCGGCCCTGAAACTGCCTCAGTCGAAAAGGGGTAACAGAGATTAGCAGCAGCTCCAAACTCGGAAATTGTGAGACAACTTTTCTCCTCCGCCATTGTTATTGACAAAGCTGATATCTGAAGCCCCGCCCCTTCTTGATTCTGATTGGTCAGTGATCAAGAAGTGACATTGATGAGCGCGGCTGTGTTCCAAGAGCTGAACTGTCGCAGCGGACACGGCGTCTTAATCCTGTTAATAGCCGTTAGCTCTTTAAGCTAGCAGAGTTTCTCCGTCTGAAGCTTCAACAGAGAACTGACGTCTGATCGATAATCCTGCTCCAGTATCAGACGTTAGGACAAAACATGGCGTCAAAATAAAATGATCTAAAGAAGAATACCTCCTTCTGCTTGATGACTGCTCACTGACAAACGTTACCAGCAGAGCTCAAACAGAGACGAATATCTGAGCTGAACACAGGCGCAAAACTCAGGATGAAGAATCGGATCGCTGATAATCTGATTCTAAAAACTCCTCACTGTGCCTTTAAATTCGTAATCTGAGAGCGCAGATTTATCGGCTGAGTCAGATTTTGAATAAAACGCAGCACAGAGATCTGAGCCCACCCAGTGCATTCTGGGACATGTAGGCACAGCCAGCAGGAGACCTCAGCTTCTCAGCCTAACGCTAGAAATCTTTAAGACTGCATTCATCAACAGTAATTAGCATAACAAGATATTTTCAGTTCATCCTTACAGATTCAGATCCTGTGAAAACTTGACCTTGCACTTTCAGATTAATAATCCAGCAGCAGTGCGTCCAAACTCCTCCTCAGAATAAAACGTCAACACTCCTGATGAATCCCTCGTTCAGACAATTACGACCACCGCCATGATGGACTGACTCAGACAAAGCAGCTGTGCAGGATTCTGCCTGGACCTCTTTATATATGCAGCAACAAACACACACACACACACACTCAGACACACACACGCACACACATCTTGGGTGAGTGTGTGTCCTTTAATCGAGAGGAGCTGTAAGACGAGATGCCGCTGTTTCTGCTGCAGTGAGCGTTCTGATCCCAGAGCAGCTCCTCTGCCAGTCAGCCGGGCCGGAGCCTGACCAGCTGATCCCGGGTCAGTGCCAGAACGACAGCGGCTGGTGGGCACAGTGAATAATTGATGGTGTTATGAATGCACCACAGGATCTGCGGCCTGGCTGGCGGCGCCGGCGTGAGGATATCTCACAGATGATGGTGAGGTGGATTAAAAAAGAGACGGATGCTGGCAGAGAGAGCCGCCTCGTGTCGCACTTCTCCCGTGTTTATGAGCGTGGCCTTGGTGCGTTCAAGGTTGATGTGTAACTCCGGCTCCTCCGGGGGAAGAGAGAGCCCCCAGCACAGAGATAAAACAACAAAGCAACAACACACACATGTAAACACACACCTGTAGCTCACACACTCCTCCGTGGACTCAGTGGGAGTGAGGTTCACACACAAAGCAGCGAGCGGCTCCTGCATTGCAGCCTCCACACCCTTTTCCTCCCGCTGTCCTTCCCCTCTTTACCTCCATCACCTTCCTCCCTCTATCCTCACTTCACCTGCTCTCCTCCTGCACATTCTGCTTTGTGTTGTCCCCACCCTTTCATCCCACCATCCCCCCTCTCTGACCTCCAGACCTCCCCCCTTCTTCTTCTGTATCCATCCGTTTTCTCTCCCCCTCCACTGACATCATCGCTCTCCTTCCTTCCTTCCTTCCTTCCTTCTCCCCCCCACCTCTTCCCATCGTACTCACCCTCCACTCCGTCAGGCGGTCCTCCCCACGTCCAGCGTTTGGGCCTGTTATCCAGGTGGTCTCGGGCCTCCCCTCCTACTCCTCCCCCTCCGTTCCCTCCTCCTCCTCCTCCTCCTCCTCCTCCTCCTCGTCTCTCGGCGCCACCAGCTCTCCGGCGCACCAGGGCCTCCAGCCGCTCCTGCTCGTTGCGTTCAGAAACAGGGAAGAAGAGACATTCTCTCACTGAGCCATCGCTGCGTCGACGGACGCCAGGCGATGCACAGGGAGACGGTTGCGCCATGGTTTAACGCATCGACACCGCAGCGGCCTCGCCCCTCCGTCCTCTGTGATGTGACTGCCGGCGGTCACCAGCACTCGATCGCTCAGTGATACATAATACAGCAGCTCGGCTCCTCTCACTCCTCCTCTCTCTCTCCGTCTGCCGCTCCCTCTAGGTAGCTCTGACTCCCCCTCTCTCTCTCTCTCTCTCTTACCTCACAGTTATTAACCCCACCCTCCCTCTCTCCATCTCTCTCTCTCTCTCTCTCTCTCCCTCTCTCTAATGACTCTCTATTTCACAGAGCAGTTTAATCAGACAGGAAGAGACTAGATGCATCCCGTCACCACCCCCACGTACATGCATGAACACACACACACACACACAGGGGACCATGCCTCTGCACACACACTCACACACACACACACACTGAGAGGGATGGTTTCCTTTCTTCCTTTTCTTTTTGCTCCTTGATTTAATGTCTCATGATCTTCTTTATGAAACACTTGATTTAAAGAAGTGTCTCTACGTCTGATTTAAACTCTAACTCAGAGTATAAATTCTCGTGGCGTGAGGGTGTGGTCGGTATAAAACGTGTAATCGAATCAGTCCCTTCCTGCTCTAGTTTCAGGTATTCATAATTAATAAGCAGCTCTTTATCAGGCAGAAGAAGTCCTCCTTTTTATCCCGTCATTATGAAAAGAATTAAACGCACCGTCAGATCATAATCTGTATTCATGTTCGTATTAATAACAGACACTCATGGAGGCTCCTGCAGGCTTTTCAGCATCAAATGAAATGAAATATGTTACAGCGTTCAGGGTTACTCTGAATAAAGGAAACAGACTCTATAAATAATCCTCTTTTTCACATGCTGACGAGCTGCATTGAACTGGATCCTCATATTTAACTGGTTTATGTTATTAAATTGGAAGTATCAGGAGACTTATTTAAAGCTGTGGTCTCTGTTTAACTGCTTCTCTGATCTCTATTTATGTTGCTCTCTATCTTTGTTGAAGTCTGACATTTTATTCAAACATTGATCCTTTTGGATGTTTTTATTCATCTATTTTTTAATGTTTTTTTGAAATGTTTTCAGTAGACTCAGAAGCTGAGCTAATGCACAAATACTTCCTTACAAATAATAAATAAATAAAAGATAAATAAAGTCCATAGTCTGAAAGTAAAAATAAATAAAGATTGTTTTTGGGCATTGCATTTGTGATTGACAAATCATCTATAGCAATGTACTACCTTTGGTTATCTTTATTTAATACAGACAATAATAGAGTTATAACATTTTGTAATTAAGGTTGTTTTTTCTTTATTTTTATATATTTCTTTCCTCTATTTTAAATGTGTATGTATCATTTTTTCCCTTAGACTTAATTTAACTGTAATTGTGTGTCTTTGAAATTTTTTATTGTTTAAAAAAAAAAAGAGTAAAGATATTAATTACAAAATAAATAAAAATGAATAAATAAAAAAGTTAAATCACTAAATCTAAATAATTAAAAATGATTAAATAAAGAAATAAAGAAATAAAGTCCATAGTCTGAAAGTAAAAATTAAGATTATAAAGATTGTTTTCGGGCATTATATTTGTGATTGACAAATCATCTATGGTAATGCACTACCTTTGGTTATCTTTATTAAATACAGACAAAAATTAAGTTATAAAATTTTGTAATTAAGGTTGTTTTTTTTCCTCTTTATTTTTATATTTTTCCCCTCTATTCTATAGATTTGTATGTATCTTTTTTTTCCTTAGACTTAATTTAACTGTTTAAATTAAATAAACATATTCTTAAAAAATGAAATAAAGAAATAAACTACAAAATAAATAAAAATGTTAAATCAATAAATCTAAATAATTACAAATTATAAAAGAAAGAAAGTCCATAGTCTGAAAGTAAAAATAAATTAAAATTAAAATGAAAGAAATTAAAAATGAAGAAATTAATATGTACAAAATAAATAAAGTTAAATCAATAAATCAAAAATATTTAAAAAGTAATAATTAGAACATTCATATAAATACATACAATAATATTTAAAGAAAAATGAGTAAATAAAGTGATAAATATAATATATTGTATATCACAAATCAATCCATCAAGTCAACCTGCTTGTAGCATCTTAGACTTATATATATTTAATTTCTGTTGTCATTTTGGAAGCTTAAACAGGACAGAGGTTGTGAATTAGCCGTAGCTACACACCTGTCTGCATAGCATCTACTTGATGCATTTTGTCTCTGTTGAATAAAGAAGTAAATAAAAATAATAAATTTATCTTGTCAATTTGTCCGAGGCTGTTTTCAAACCACCTAGCAGAACATACAATCTCCCTCACATGCTGTTTCCCATCATGCACAGCGCTCACTTCTTCTTTTTTTCCGTATATAAGACAGGTGGCGCTCATATTTTAGGAGCTGTGGTAATATTTAAACTCCATATAAACCACTTCTTAACTTTTTAAATCATGACTGATGCTACAGAGGCGGCTTATTTAAACAGGAAATCCAGCGACACCTGACCCAGCATCCTAAATCTTCTCCTGCTTTATTATAAGACACTCAGCTTTGCACCCTGCAGGTCGTATGGCGTCATGTGAGACTCTAAAAAGTAAAAACAGCCTCTTACAGCACGGCTAACTGTCACAACAATCACACCGTTAGCTTAAAGGTGTGTAACGCCTCCTGACAGCCTGCAAACACACTCACTTCACAGTCCACAGCAGGCGACACGGGATGTTTCATACTTCTGTTCATATAATATTCAACTTTTTAAGACATTATGACGTCAAATCTGTGATTTTTAATATTTATAAAGACCTGCAGACACCCTGAATATCTGGTTATTATGATATATGCAACATCACGTGTGGCCTTTTAGGTTATTCTAAGCATTAGAAGAGATACTGGAGATGCATTCCTGATACAATCTTCAGCTTTAACTTGAATGTGGACGGCTTTAATATAAATATGTGTTAAAATATTTAAGATGGACATCCAGAGTGAGAGAACGAAGGTTTGAATGACTGCATGTAGTTTGTATTTAGGTTGCTGACTCGTCCAAACAGATTATTCTAAAGGATGAATTCATGTTTTAAGAGATAATAATCCAACACAAACTCCTCTTCCTCTCTGTCCTTCTCTTTGTGCTAATTTTAGATCCCTCTCTATTTAAAACATCCCATAGCAGATCGTGAGTTAATGTTGCAGCGACGGAGAGCAGCAGTCGTCCTGCATTAACTGTGGCTGCATAATATGAAGCTGAAACACTGCTCCGTATTTAAAGGGATGGAAAGGCCCCACCTCAGCACTGTGGGAGTGTTTGCTGCTGAAGGTGCATGCAGAGTCACGCGCAGACTGCAGGAGGGAGGAGGGACGATGGGACAGGACGGGTGGGAGTGGGTTTGGACTCAGAGGACTCAGATTCAGAGGAAGAGAGAGGGAGAGAGAGAGAGGGAGAGAGGTGAGGGGGAGGAAGGAGAGATGTGGAGAAGGATACAGATAAAGTGAAGATGCAGATCAAAGACTGCAGAGTGCTGCACAGCGTGTGTTTCAGGGTTTCTGCAGAATCCATCCGACGATGAAACTGCTGATCCAGACGAGGATCCAGAAGAATAAAGTATGATTTGAAACATTAAAGCTTTGATGGATACTCCAGAGAGGGGCGAACAAAAACCTGACTTCTGGAGCGCAGTTAGGGATTTCATGTTCTCTTTTTTAAGAGCATTGCAGCGCATTTAATCACATCATTTAAAGGCAAATGTGGACGCATTTATAACTCCAGGACCCTCATTAGAAAGTGGAATAATCTGCCTGAGGAGATCAGGTCAGCTGACTTGAAAGATGTATTTATGAATAACTCTTGAGTGATTTTACCTGCATTTTAATTTTTACTTTAATTCACATTTTAATACAATATTCCTTTAAAATAATTGTATTTCCTTTAGAGTTTTTAAATTAAATGATGTCAAAATAAATAAATAAATACAAAATAATAAATAAATAAACTCTGTCAAAAACTGAAGAAATAAAAATAATAAATAGGGACATTTTAAAAAAGTCTGTAAAAATAAATAAATAAAAATAATAATTAAGGAAATAAATAAATAATGTCAAATGAATAAAAAATAATAATAACAAATGAAAAATATCATTCTTTTAAAATAAATACATAAAAATAATAAATATGGAAATGAAGTCTGTCAAAATACATAAATAAAAAAATAAATACATAAATCAATTTTGTCAAAATAAGTAAATAAAAATAAGGAAAAATGAAATAAACAAATAAATTCTGTAAAAATAAATAAAACAAAATACATTTAAAAATTCTGTGTTTTAAAATGTACTTTATTATTAATTTAACAACTGCATGTTTTATTTTGCCTCCTTTTTAAAGCCTTTTATATTATATTAAATAAACTTCAACAATGAGCGGTGAGGATGATAACAGCAGGATTCTATATTTTTAAAAACTGTAAACATAAATAATTTAAAATCAATAAAATAATCTTTAATGAATGTTTTTACCAACATGTTTGTATTTTAAGTTAATAACCAGGTGATAAGCGGGTCTTGCCTCACCCTGTCTGGATTCTATTTCCCATAACTACCTGCTGATCGTTCATCACCCTTCACTTATTCTCAGTGCTGTACATTTTAAAAATGACCCCTCAGTTAAATGTATCTCTGTCTAATTTGTGTAGAGAGACATGGATCCTTTGTGATACCTCCTCCTGCTCAGAGTGAATTATGTGCTTGTCACTGCACTGCGAGCATCGACTCTCTGTTCCAGTAAAAGGCACATGATACGCCGGCGGTGATGTCATCGCCCGGTGAGACTGACCGATCATTATATCATTAAGTTATGCATATGAGCGTGTGGCGGGGAGGAGGGGGGCGGAGCTTGTTAGCATGCAAACACTGCTTTAAATCAATAAAGACCCTGACCCCCCCCCCCCCCCCCCACGTGAGCCGTGAACTCTCTGTGGACCAGGCTGTCGCTGCCTCGTTAACCCTTCGTGTGCTGCTTAGCGCTCACACATGCACGAATAATTTATAAACTACCTCAAGCTGAAAGGTTTCACACAAACACAGACTCACAGAGGGTTTTAGTGACGTGAGTCAATGGTTCCTCTCAGTGAAGTGATGCTCACTCATGACTCATGCAGAGAGATAACCTGCATCACAAGAGTCCTGATTCTAAATCAGGATGTTTAAATCAGAGAGGAGAGGCCGGGTTAGGAAGCAGAGCCTCTCAATCCATCCGGCAAAAATAGAAGTCTTGTGTATTTGATCCGGAGGGCTGCGACCCTCTGGACGCAGCCGGAACGCAACGGAGCAGATCCAGTGGAAGTTAACACATTGACTAGAATAGAAACCTATCAGAGACGGACCGGACACGGATCTGGTGGAACCTGGACGTTAGACTCATCAACCACCCTCCCTCTCGCCAAAACGATGTGGGATATGTGTGAGGAAGTTACTTTGACAGCGAAGTCCATCACAGAGCTTCTGAAAATTCAGAGAAGGGGTGCGTATGTGAATTGGGCTGGAATTGATTGAACATAATGAAGGTGTTGATCATTTTTACGGACATTACAACAAGCAGCATTGAGATCTTTCTTCCTGAGAGAACATTTCTAGAGTGAGGCCGTTTCTCTCTCTCTCAGCAACACAGAGAGACTGATGCAAGCTTTTATAACCAGCAGGTTAGACTACTGCAATGCTCTCCTTTCTGGTCTTTCAAAGAACACAATTAACAAACTGCAATTAATACAAAATGCAGCAGCTAGAGTTTTAACAAAGACCAGAAGGAGAACACACAGTACGCCTATTTTTAAATCTTTACACTGGCTGCCTGTTTATTTTCGTGTTGATTTTTTAATTATTTTACTCTTTCTTCTTTTTAGTATATAAACCAGGAGGGCCTCTCAGATCCTCCGGCTCCTCTCTTTTAGTTGTTCCTCAGAGGAGAACAGAAACATTTGGTGACGCTGCTTTCAGTCACGACGCTCCCAAACGATGGAACAGCCTGCCGGAGGATCTGAGAGGAGCTGATGGAGATATTCAGACTTTTAAATGTAAACTAAAAACGTATTTATTCGGTCTGGCTTTTATGTAGTGCTAACAATTGTATTACTTGCTTTTTACTGTTATATTGATTTAAATGTTGTTTTATTATTTTATTAATTTTAACTGTTTATTTTATTCAATTTTTATTTATTTTAATTTCTCTACTCAGTTTTATTGATATTCTTAGCCTTAATTTTATTTTCCACTCTTATCCTTACTATTTTAAAATGTATTTATTTTAACTATTTATATTCTTAATATTAATTTGATGCTTTAACTTATTTTAATTACACATGTTTTATTGTTGTCGGTGTGCATTAGTCTCTATTTCAGTCTCTATTCTTAGTTATATTTTTTGCCTTTATTTGAAAGGACCGCTGAAGAGAGAAGGGAAGCTTGGGGAGCAGAGAGCAGGGGAAGACATGCAGGACATGGTCAACCAGCCGGGAATCAAACCGGCAACCTCTGTGACGAGGACTGTAGCCTCTGTATGTTGGGTGCTAAGACCGCTAGGCCCCCCAGTGCCCCCCAGCGCCCCCCAGTGCCCCTCATCTTTGTTTTTTAATATGTCTTGCCGTTATTTTATTTCTGCTTCTTTCTTGTTTTCAATCGCTGTAAAGCTCTTTAGGTTGCATTTGATTAGTATGAAAGGTGCTCTATAAATGAAGCTTGATTGATTGATTGATTGATTGATTGATTGATTGATTGATTGATTGATTGATTGATTGATTGATTGATAGATTGATTGATTTAAAGAAGCCCTGTCCATTGTGCTGCAGGCACCTCTTTTTAATGCACATCTCTAAGAGAATATCTGTGATATTCCTTGAGTCATTTTCTAACTCACTGCTTTTTCTGTGATCTGCTTCTTTCAACAGATTCATCACGAGATCACACATCTGTAACTACTCGTCCTCACAATGCAGGCTCGATGTCGCCTTGATTCTTTTGTTTTTAGCTGCTATGATATATCACAGGCCATGAGCTGCAGCTTGAAAACGACAGCTTTATGGACGTGTGATGAATCCATTAACGCAGGCAGACCACATCTCCTGCTGTAAGGAGGCTCTCTGTTCCTGTTGGAGCTACACAGATCATGCAGGACGTTACTCCTGACTTGAACATTTCTGCTTCAGATTCCCCGCTATAAACAGGTAGACCTCAGAGGTAGTGTTGTGGGGCTTTAAGTCTGTGGCAGAGAAGCAGCTGAACTTGTCATGATTCAGTTGAATGCACACAATTAGTCAGCTAACAGGAAGTCGTTAAAGACTCTGCATTAATTACTTGGTATTCCCTAAACTCAGGTTCAGTGGAACAACAGCTGGGAACACACTGACTGGGTTATGGATTAATTCAGCGGCAGAGAGAGGAGAGAGGAAACAAGGACAGAGGAGAGGCTGCTCATCACAACATTTCAACAGTAACACAGAGTCAACACTTCTATGACCGAGCAACAACACGAATGCATCATCAGTGTGACCTCTGACCTTCTCAGCCTCCTTCTGGTGCCGTCTCTTCTCCTCCGCAGCCGCTCTGCGTTTCTGCTCCTTCCTCCTCTGCTCCTCCATCTTCCTCCCTCGCTCCTCGGCGCAGCGGTCCAGCTGCTGCTGCGCGCGGCGCTCCTTATCCCGCAGGAGCTCGGATCCCTCTGCACACACATGAACAGCACACGGGATGTTTGCTGACACACTTAGAAACAAAGGCTGCGTCGAAGCAGCACAGGTGCTCTGAGAAGATTTCCTGCTCTGATATTCAGAGGACATGTTGTACTTTTGAATCCAACGTAAGAGCCACGGGGCGGAGAGTGAGAGTCTGTCTTACTGTCATTAACACAAGACAACATGAGACCTCATGTGACTCAATCCAACGGAAATACTTCACGACCTGACTCAACCTGTCTTTAGTTATTCCATGAGAGCCTTAAAGATGCTTTTCAACCAAAAACTTTAAGATCCAGGAACTAAATGGTTCCTGCGGCCTCATTGTTGTCTGCATTTCCACTTCAGGTTGAAGTCCCGTGAAAATTACTCAAATCAGGTCAGTGACGTTTGGAGACGCATTTAAAGAAACTGCACTACACCTCCAGACCAGTAGAGGGCAGTAAGACAGAGATGAAGGCTGTGCAACAAAGGTGACGCCATAGAAGGAGACAGACAGGCCGGCATCATCATGTGACTCCACAGTTAGCCTGTTAGCATGAAGGAGATTAATTGAAGAGAGACAAAGAAGATTCAAAACGCCTGAAACGCTCGACTTCAAGCAAGAAGACAGATTTTAAAGCCACGTCAGAGATAGACCGGTGTTCCAGTTTAAAGAGCGACCCTGTTAACTGGAGACTCTCAGCTGGATGCATCCCTCACAAACGTCTCTAGACGATCATTAAATATCTGATGAGGATATTTTGACTAAAACTAGTCTGCATTCCCAGGAACTCCCTCTGTGTTTCAACAGCTGTTGTAAACTCCACAAACACTGACACGTTCAGCTGAAGGTCTCCAGTTTACAGGGTCACTTTTAAAACCGTAACACCGGGAGCTGACAGAGACGCATTCACACTATCAGGCTCAGAGAAGACTGATGTTCAGGAGTTATTAAACCAAGTGAATCACAGGTGTGTGTGAGGTTATTGTGGAATGAAAACACTGCGGGTACTCGTTCAGCATTGTAGGCCCCGCCCCCAAAGTTCCCGGACCTTATGAAAGACCTATAAAGGAACTAAATTTAGACCCTGGTTCCTGCTGTTGAGAGTTCCTCAAATAGTTCCTAGTTTGAAAAGCATGATGTTCACGGTGATGTTAATCCCAGGACAAAGCAGCTGTCAGAAACCTCTTTTCGAACAATGTGAACCGGGTTGTATTTCCGGGCTGGTGCTCGTGCAGGTTCAGATTTACGTGACCGCTTTTCCCAGCAGCGCTAGCGTGAACTTTCCCTCACAACAACAACGATGGCGGACAACGGCAGCTTGTCTCCTTGGCCGACCGCTGCTTTGCCTTGGAATCCATTAGTCTCTTTGATTTTTTCACTGCAGGACGATGGAGGAAACACGTTTGGTTTGTGTTTTTGATCACGGCAACCCAAGCCCCTCGCCCCTGAAGTAAGCGGTTCGTGGTTCTAAACCAGCAAAGAGTTGGAGCCGCTCTGGAACCGGTTTTCCCAGCTGGGAGCCGGTTCACTCACAGTCAAGACACGAAAAACTGGTTCCCGATTGAGCGCCGGTTTGTGTTGGTCTAAAAGAGGTAAGAAAGTCCTTAATAGGAGATAGAGCTCCCTCAGTTGCCATGAGACGAGGATGGCACAGCTAAAACGGTTTGTGCATGTGTGTGTGTGTGTGTGTGTGTGTGTGTGTGTGTGTGTGTGTGTGTGTGTGTGTGTGTGTGTGTGACAGATGAACAGGACAGACCACACAGAGCTCCACCAGCTGGAGAGTTACTCATACCTTGTGCCTTCTCTCGGTCCTCGCGTCGCTCTTTTGCTAAATTCTGCCGAGAGCCTGAAGAGACGACAGAGAGAGAGTCGTTAATGTACGTTATTCTGCTGTAAGAGATCTTCTGTAGAGGTTTACGTGTGTTAGTATTATCAGAAATACCCAAATATAAGTCTGTATACATGTGCAATGATGTTTAATGTGCAGTAACATCTCTGTCTCATGCATTATAGTCATGATTAATGTAGGACAGGACGTCAGAGCGTCACTGCGTCTTCATCCTTCTTCTTCTTCAGTTTTTCCTGCTCTAGATTGTGAGACATGTTGGCGGCACATCAAAGCATGTGAGGTGTGATTTGAAGTTTACCTGTAGGGCTCCTGTGACTGGACGGCGAGCGACAAGGAGAAGCGTTCCTACTGGTGATGGGTTGTGCAGGAGGCGGAGCGAGCGCTGCGTGTTGGAGAGAAAACAGTCAGACGTGATTCACACTCCTAAAAATATAAAGCTGCATTTATCGATACAGAAGAGACTCCAGTACTCGGAGTCATGGCGTGCAAATGGGATAAACCTCCTGTCAGTCACTGCGTCTGCATCTGCAGCGCCTTTAGGGTCAGGTGTCGGGATAAGCTGTCAGTGTGGGACCTGAGAGTGTAACCCTCAGCCCGCTTCCTGTGAGGCCGTTTTTCCCCGATAATGGACCAACGTCGAACAAACAGGAGGGGACGGCTGCTCCTCCCCGTGTGTGTCATTAGATATGCAAATACATGCAAATCTGGGAGACATTCCAAGTGTCCCAGGGGTGCTTCTTCTCAGAGATTGCGTCACATGCAAGAAAAATATATATCCCATAAAGGCGCAAACCGCTCCAGGAGGTGATGTTAACACTGTAAGGAGCATTTAGCAGCCCGCCTGTCAGTCACAACTCAGGGACAAAATGGGAGGTATTAAGGAAACATTATGTAATGCACTCAAAGGAACATGTAAATACATATGGGGTGCATGTTTTTGAACATATGCATGCAGTGTAGACTACATTTTATTCAAATAACTGAGATTTTGCATTTTATTTCAAAGATTTAATGCATCCCCCTCAAATCTAGACATGAAGTTGCATGTGAAACTCTGTTTTTGTCTGATATATGTCATTAAAAACATTTTGGATGCATTATTTTAACATTAATCACCATAGATTACATTAGCAGACATAATGCATCATAATAAATATCTAAATAAGACAGTCAAACAGGATCTTTCAGTGGAATCAGTCGAATCGATAACTTCTGTCTCAGAGCAGGAGCCTCCTCTAACGCCCATTCCTCCGCAGACACAGGATCAGGGATTAATGTAAGAACAGCAGCTTTCCTCACCTGTCATCTCAGGGCGGCTCGAGGCCACTTCACTCATCTCAAAGGTCGTCGAATATTTAATATTTTCACCGACGACACCTGAAGGGATCCGGACTACCGAGACACAGCACCGGGGAGCGCCCGGTGCAACACAATGACTCAGGAAGGATGGAGGAAAATATGATGCTAGGAGACAGGAGAGGAGGAGGGAGGAGGGACAGGAGAGGAGGAGGGAGGGGAGAGGAGGAGGGAGGGGGGAGGAGGAGAGGGAGGATCATATGCCTCGCTGCTAGCTTAAATGCACATATATAAAGTCGTTTAGCTCATTTAAAGCAAACAAATACCAAAAGTGACTCCATATTTAAAATATATAAAAATCACAACGTTTGGGATTACTTTCCTCTCACCTTAAAGGGACTGTTAGTGTAAAATAATAATAATAATAATAATAATAATAATAATAATAATAATAATAATAATAATAATAAATAAATAAAAACATTTTGTTCCTCTGTGCCAATAAATGACTCTCAATGTGCCAGAAGAATTGCTATCTAATTTAAATAAATTAAAAAATAAGTTATTCCTTTAAAGTGCCTTTATCAATCAACCAATCAATCAAGCTTTATTTATATAGCACCTTTCAAACAAATCAAATGCAACCCAAAGTGCTTTACAGCAACTGAAAACAAGAAAGAAGCAGAAATGAAATAAAGGCAAGACACATTAGGGGAAAGTAATAATAAGAAGAAGAAGAAGAAGAAGAAGAAGAAGAATACAAATTATAATAATACAAATTTAAATTAAATAACATAAAATAAAATAGAGACTAATGCACACCAAAAATAAAATATGTGTAATTAAAATAAGTTAAAGCATCAAAATTAAGAATACAAACAGTTAAAATTAATAAATTTAAAAAGGGTAAGGATAAGAGTTGAAAATAAAACTAAGGCTAAAAATATCAATAAAACTGAGTCGATAAATAAAAGATATAAATAAATAAAAATAGAATAAGATAGGAAAAATAAAATGAAATAAATAAATGAATGAATAAATAATAAAAATAGAATAAGATATCAGTTAAAATTACTAAAATAATAAAGCAACATTTAAATCAATATTATATATTATATTAAAGGTAAATTATAAAATTGTTAAACCCTACATAAAAGCCAGACTGAATAAATCTGTTTTTAGTTTACGTTTAAAGTCTCCATATCTCTGTCATGTTCAAATATGAACGTCAGAGGTTGATTTATATCAATGTGCTGTAATGTGCCTCCCTCATACGTCACGGATCATCCATCAACAAACACAGCTTCATTAATGTTCATCTGTTTTATTTAAATCATCAGTTAAACGCGTTTCTGCCTGCCTCTCTCCACGCTCACGTGCCTCTCTGTTTTTATTATTTATTTATTTTAAGAGAGGCGGCTCGTGTCAGAGACAGAGCGCACGTGCCAGGCACAATCCGAGCACCCAGCGGCGCATTACGTCATACATTTAACATACAATATGGGTCACTACACACACACACACACACACACACACACACACACACACACACACACACACACACACACACACACACACACACACACGAAGCATGAAGGAGTCTACTGACTCATGTCAGATGGCAGCTCTAAAAATAACCACACAGTATTTATCTGGAAACATGAAAACAATCATGAACACATACAGTTAGTCCATGATGGAAACACACACACTATAAATATGACATCTATTTTACCTCTGCTGTTTACTTCTGATACCTACAAACCTTTATTTACACATTAAAGATCTCATCCAACTAAACCAACTGTCCCATTAAAGTTACTAACCATAGACCTTTCTGGAGTCCCTGAGCTCCCTTGTCTCGTAGGTTCCTCTGGATCTCTTTCTTTCCTTCTTTCTTTCTGTCTTTTTTCGTATTTCTTTCATTCCTTCCTTTTTTCTTTCCTTCCTTCCTTCCTTCCTTCCTTCATTCCTTCCTGCTTTCTTTCTTTCCTTCTTTCTTTTTCCTTCTTTCTTTCAGTCCTCTCTTCTTTCTTTCCTTCCTCCTTTCTTTCTTTCTTCCTTCCTTCCTAGCTTCCTTCTTTCTTTCATTCCTCCCTCTTTCTTTCTTTCTGTAATTTTATTCTTTCCTTCATTTATTTCATTCCTTCTCCTTCCTTCCTTTTCTTCTTTCTTTCGTTGCGTGCTTTTTTCTTTCCTTCTTCTTTATTTCTTTCCTTCTTCCTTACTTTCATCCATTCCTCCTCTCTTTCTTTATTTCATCCCTTCTTTCTTTTTCCTTCCTTCCTTCCTTCCTTTCTTTTATTAATTTTTCCTTTCATTCCATTCTTTCTTTATTTCTTTTCATGTTTCTTCATCCTTTATGTCTCCTTTTCTTATCCCGTCCTTTCCTTCTATCCTTTCCTTCACCATTTATTCTCCTCTTTTTCTTTCTTCTGGTCTTCCTCTCTTTTCTCTTTTCTTAGACCTTCCTGGAGTCCCTGAGCTCCCTTGTCTCGTAGGTTCCTCAGGATCTCTGCTGCTGTGGACGTGGTCCAGACTCCAGCTGCTACAACTACTACTATCCGTCTCCCCACTATCATCTCTCTCTCTCTTCATCTCCCTCTATCCCTCTCTCCAACACGGTCTCAGCAGATGTGTGTCTAACATGAGTCTGGTCCTGCTGGAGGTTTCTGCCTGTTAAAGGAAGTTTGTCCTTGCCACTGTAACTTGCTAAATGCTGCAAAGTGCTCTGCTCATGGTGGATTAAGATGAGATCAGACTGAGTCAAGACGGGACTGGATCTGATCCGGTCTTGATGTTGGGTCTTTGTTAATAATAGAACATAGAGGACGGTCTGACCTGTTCTGGCATTTTTTAAACTTGAAGCACATTTTTCTGCTTGTACTCGCACAAAGCAGCTTTTAATTTTAGGACTTTACTTCTAAACAGAACGTTTTGTACATGAATCAAAAACATGTTGCTTAGTTTTGTGGTTACACTGCATTACAAGGCCATAATGAGCGAGGCATAATGAGAACCAAGCAGCAACCTCTGGTCTAAAAATATGAGTGCTAAAAACTGCAGTTCATGGAGGATCCACTTCAGGCTGGCTCTGGAAGCCTGGTTCAAAAGACGATTGTAGTCTGGGTAGCTCATTTCTCGATCAGCACACACTGTCCGGGGGGGTGAATTTTTTCATAACACGGTCATTTCAAAGATATTGAGATTACAAGTCATCCAATGAGAGGCACAGCTGACAATACGACATACAATCTAGGACAAAATTAATAAACTTTGCTTTTAGGCGTTACAAGAGCAGAGACGGTTAAAGCTTTCACACGACAGTCTGGTCAGACTGAGCCGGATGTGGATTCACAGTGAGGGCTGCAATATGTCTCCCGTCTGCTCAGAGGTAATGTCCAGTCATCACTCTGTAGCCATGGGCGCCCTTGGCTCTGAGATCAGTGGGCCTTCTATGTCAGCCCAACATCGCCACCTTCAGACCGTTACAGGTAGTGCACATGGTGTCCCAAAAACCTCCAACAACGGTCAGTGGAGTTAAGATCTTTATTGGAAACCCAGCCTTCAAACATCATAGTACATTTCTTATTTATCAGAGTTACAGCAACAGCAGCAACAGGGCCCCATGTGATCTGTAGCTGTGGTTCCCAAACTGAGGTGCTATAGGCCCCGCTCAGGAAACATGGGTGAGTTTCCAGAGAGGAGGGGGAGACGGGGGAAGGAGATAAAAGTTCTGTGTTAAAGGATTTTCTAGAGGTTCAGAGAACGTGAGCTCAAATCTGAGGTTTTACTGGTGCGTGAGTCTGTGGTGAGGAAGGTTTGGGAACCGCGGCTCCAGCAATGAGGAGAGAGTGGCGGAATCGGGCCGAGCTTCACGCCGTGTCCGAGGCCACAGAGCGAGCAGCCGAAACACAACATGGAAACAAAACGACAGACAGAGACACAAAAAAAAGGGAAACAATAGAAAAATACATTTTGATTCTTCCTCTGATTAAAGGAGAGGGATCGCCTTCAGTCGGCCATGGTTGAATCGAAACAAGCAAATAGTTCATTGAAATACGAAGTCAGTGGAATATGACGTTAAAGTGAAACTCCTACAGAGACAGAGCCGTACTCAGTGTTATCATTCTTCTTCTTCTGTCATTGATAAACAGCTTTCAAACTGTCTTACAGGCTACAATGATACAGACTGCCAAAGACAACAAAACAAAACTAATGTTCAATCTTTTTATTGTCGAATCCAGAGATTCTGTACTTCTTACTAAACTCCACGTAGCGTGAAATCAATATAAATACATTTTAAAAAGATGACGCACTTGCTGAGAGAGATATTCTGCAGTCAAGGTATCGGCGTGAGCCTCTAAGATTAAACGAGCGGTTCTAGAATACAGAAAGAAAAATAAAGACAACCTCAGTGAATGAGACGAGGCAGGTCAGCTGTTTGTGTTGATGAAGGAACGAAGGATGAACCAGCACTGCTCCTGTTCGTCACCTTCAACACCACGCTGGGGATCAGCCTACTCTGATTCTCCAACCCGACTGCACGAAGGAGGAGAAGCTCTCCGTCTGCCGCCGTCCTCCGGCTGCTCCGACTGATGACTGAGACAGTCTCTAAAGCAGCGTCTCATGTTCATTCAGAAAGTACTGATGTCGTTTATTTAACCCCGGTATAAAATGCACTTTAAGCTCTCCAAAACAACAAAGACGCCTACAGATGTATAACAAATTGGAATAAATGAAACATTGTGTTTTAATTAACTGGATTGGATTGGCATAGGCTGATCTTAATAAAAATAATCATTATTGGTGCGGTGTGTGTCGGCTCAAAATATCCCAATCGAAGCATCTTCTGTAAAATCCCTCCATCCCCCTCCAGTAGCAGGTCTTTAGATCTGGAAGACAGAAACACAGAGAGTTCAACTTCTGCTCTCAACCTTTAAAATATTTTACAGAGTTATCCAGGTTTTATCTTATTAAAAGGGTCACAACATCTAGATTATACTGCAGGGCTATAAAGTGTAAAAAAACAGGGACAAGTTAAATATAATTCAGTTTACTTCAAAAGTATTATTTTAAAGAGAAGGTATTCTGCTCATTTTCTAGGCTTTATATCATCCCTCTGAACTCTACTTCTCTCTCAGATGTCTTTGCAAACCCCAATTTAAGCTACTGTCTCTTTAAGAACCTCCAACATTCCAGAACTCCCCCCAACTGCCTTTGAAAACCCAACATTCTAGAACTCCTTTGACGTCCTGTTCTCAGATTCACCAACTGGTGATGTCATAAATTGAGCAAATCTCGCGTTGATCTCGTTGAATTCTCGTGAGACTTTTTGAACACCTGGTTTTACGGTCTCCAACACGTGTTTACCTCACAATGTGAGACTCACATATTCAACATTTCAACTTTATGTTGTTTTTTAAATGAAAATAAATTCTGGATGTAGTTGTAGTTTATCACATGTGGTTTTCATTCTTTTTATTTGTCTGTTTGTGTTCTTATTTTTATCTTTCTTATTTATTTATTCACAATATTAACCTATTTATTTTTCGTACTTTCATTATTTTCATTTTCTTTTTTTCTCTTCTCTACTTTTTTATTTTCTACTTCAAATTATTATTGTTACTATTATTGTTTTTTTCAATTAATGGATTATTTACTGATACATACTTTTATTTTATTTAACATCTCTTGCCTTAAGTGTTAAAATTAGTCCTCTGTAGTCTGTCTTGCCTGTGCAATGTATCCCAGTATTTTGTATTTCTGTTTCATTTTGTTCTTTCTTTTCATTATTGTTTTATTTGTAAAACATTGAAAAGTTAATAAAAACTTTAATGACAAAAAAAATAAAAATTTGTCCTCTGTATATAATTTGCAAAAAATTCAAATAATCAGATCTTAGAAAAACAATAAATTAAATAATTATATTTCTATATATAGAATGAAGCGTAACACCCCGTCTTTAAGCGTACCAGATTCAGCCACTGTGTTAGATTATATTTGCTTCTAATGGTCAAAGTGGGGAAAACAGAATCTGAAGTCTGTCTAAAATGAACACGGCATTATTGTTTGTTTATCCAGACATCAGTTTTACACTCAGTGATAAAAGTTGAAATTATTTTAGACAGTTTAATATACTGAGAACAAAAATCGGACATAAATAAGCTTGTTCGTGAATCTTCTGTGTTATTAATACATGTTTGTTTCCTGTTCAGCTCTTGCAGACATTTTATTTTGTTAAAAATAAAAAGCAGAGAGAATTCAGGTTTGTGTCTCTTCAATAACGAACGACAGAATGTAATAGAATGTGGGATACCCAGATGAAGATAGATAAACAGAAGTCTTGTGATTTAAACCTTAGAATAAAAAGGAGAATCTAAATATAAACAAAGAGCTCTTACATCATCAATGTCCTCATCGTCATCGCCAATGTCATCAAACTGGATCTCGTCGTCGTCTCCGGGCCCGAAGGTGTCTGTCTCGTTGATTTTGGCTGCGAGGGAGAGAAAAGAAAAACGTTAAGTTCTCCCGACGGCGTGGATAACTGACGGTGATTTAACCTCTGCGTGTTAGCGAGGACAGCGAGGACCTCTGCTGGTTAAAGTCAGGTACTGCGTGTAACTCACCGTGCTCTGGCAGCTCTCCGTACGCTTTCAAACTGCGAGCTTCATCTGCGTTATACTTGAGGATGACGTCAGCTTTGTTATCCTGAAACAGACGGTGGACATTTACAGTTATGGATAAAAACATGATGGGAAAAATGAAAATAAGATAACCAATGGCTTAAATTAAGTCGTTAAAAATATGATACATCATCAGGTTTACTTCAGAGATGTGACTGACGTGTTATGACTGAAAACAGTTCTCCTTGTAAGAAAAACAAAGTGTGTAAAATCTGTTTTATTGATGGACTCTTTTGGACACGAGTTAAAATCGGTCACAAATGAAGCTCTGTTCCCGTCATGTGTGAACAACCAACACACCTGGTAATCTCTGAGTCCGACCAGGATGATGTCCGACGTGTTGATCCAAACCTAGAAGAAAACACAAGAGAAGAGATCACACACATGAAGCTGAGACTCTTTTCACACGTGGACTCTTGAAGTAAGCCCCTGAAATGTCCCAAAGCGGTTGTTCACACCTGTCCCCTTACAGCGGGAAGTTTCCCCTCGATAATGATGTAAAGATCCAAAACCAAGATAGTGCAGAACATAACTTTTACACAGCAGCATGAGCAGGATCAAATTTAACGTAGGATTTTGTACCTAAATCATAAGCAGGAGGGACGTACTGTCGAACCTCTCTCTGTCTGATCACCTGCAGAGGCGCTGTAGGTGATCAGACGCAAGGTGCAGGAAGCTACGAGAGATTGTCTAGTGAACTAATCGAGGATTGTGATCTTATATGGATAATAAAATAAGAGAAATGTAAGGATGGTTGGTGAATATCGCTGTAAGCTCTCAGGGAGAAGTCTGCTTCACGTCAGGATGAAAGAATCCTTCACACGTGCATCTCAGGGGAGATTTTTCCAGAGTTTAGATCATGTGTGAATGCAGCATTTCTGACCCTCTCACACAGACGATGACCTGCTGCATGAGCTGTGGTTGAGTGACCATTGAGAACATGCTGATGCAGCTTTACGTCCAGGGGGGGAGGGGGTTCATCTGTGTGTGTGTGTGTGTGTGTGTGTGGAGGGAGGGAGAAAAGGTGCGAGAGGATAGTCGGGACATTCCTACCTTTTTCCGGAGTTTTCCTCTGATGTGGCAGAGCCGCTTGGTTCCATCGAAGCACATCGCCTCCAGACGTCCGTTACCGAGCATTTTGATCACCTGAGCGTATTCTGGAAGAGGAGAGGAGAGAGGAGGATTAGGGAAGGAACGGAGCGACTTTTAAGTTGATCACATGCTAATAAAACAGACGATTTAAAAGGGCTACACATGAAACAAACAGCTCTAAGACGACCTGTGAACATGAGCGTGTGCATGAAGCTCCCTCTCCCACTACGGCCTGAAGGTGTTCCTGAAGGCAGCACGGCCTCCTCCTCACATCAGGCTCACTTACATACACTCTCTTACTTATATGAGGGGTTTTGGCAGCGCTGAGTGCTGCAGCTGAGACTCTGACTGCTGACAGCAGGCTTATAGGACCATGCAGTGAGCCAGCCGGCCCCGCTCTGCCCTGTCTGTCTGGTTCTCATGCTCTGTGTCATCAAGTTTAAACTTTCTCGAGGTTCGGTCCTACTGAAGGTTTTTCCAGCGATGTTTAAAAACGTCCCGCTCTCACTTCATTGATTTAACACGACACATTCATGCTTAAAACTACTTTAAGAGATAAATCAAATGTTTCTGATCAGCTAAGATCAGACATGTCCCTCCCACATGTCCCGGCAGGTGTTTGACTTCTATTCAAATGTGAAGATTTGACTACATCCTCTCTGAGACCGGTCTCAGCTCATGTTTCTACTGACTGCAGAGCTTCCAAGGAGATGTATAGAGTAGGGATGTCCTGATCCTGATCTCATCTATGGGATCGGAGCCGATCTGGACATTTTTTAATTGATCGGTGATCGGCATTTGAGCCGATCATTTACGTCCGCTGTCACTGAACGCAATTTGCATGAAACCGGGCGTGTTTCGATCTCGCTGTCTCTCCAGATGCTGCCGTTGTGAATCACGCACGGTCCTGTGAGTTTAGAGCAGCCTTGTGCTGTAATGAAGCACACCAGTTTCTTGGTCTCATTCAGCAGAGCTTGTAGAACAGATGATGAGTTTCACAACAAAGCTAGCTGGATTAAGTTCAATGGAATAAACATCAGAGATGTGTATATATATATATTTAATTTCTTATTTTGTTAAAAGGAAAACTCTCAACTCTCTTACCTCTGGTGCAAATATTATCTACAAATACAAGCATCGGATCAGGACTCAGTATCAACAAATATTCAATATCAAAAAGCTGATCTGCATATCCCTCATATACAGTAACTACAGTGTCCCATGTTGATCTATGTAAAACAGGTTGATACAGGTTCTTCTGGGTCCGTTATTTGGACTGAACACTTGCTGTATAAACCTGGAGCACAGAGACGGAGTGATGATCTGTTTATTCAGCCAACAGCCGACCCTCCTGACCCCCCAGGGCACCAGATCCTGTACTCACCCTGTCCGTCCTCCTTGAACACCAGCTCTCTCTTCTCGGACTCATTCTCGTTCTTTCCACGTCGCCGATTCTTTCCTCCCTTTCCTGTACGGAGAGAAGGTTGATCGATCATTATTAACAAGTCGTCCTCAACACGATGGTTTGAATCCTCCTTTAAATACGGATGGTCGTGGCACATTGTTGGAAAGGTGGGATAACTTGGAGGATGAGGTTTTGTGTCTTTAAAAAGGAGTTTTTCTGTTTGTATTAACGCCTGGTTGTAATGCTTTTATGCCATTTTATAAGAAAAGACTTTTAGAACAACATAATAATATTCCAAATAACATCAGTGCTAGTGTCAGTAAAACAGTTCAAGCTTAGTGAGATTCAGAACTGGAGAAAAACGCAGATCCAAAGAGTTCTGGGAATATCTAGATCGGGGGTTCCCAAAGTGTGGGTCCGGACCCCTTGGGAGGTCCTGAGACACAAATGTGCGGTCATGAGATGTCTTCTATAATGTTTTTCTTTGTACGCAATCTAAAAAATAAATTACATTTTACCCATTCTAGTGACAAAATATCAAGAAACGTAGAAGCTAACCTTGAAAATAGAAAATGTAATCAGTTTTCTGCCTCTCTCTTTTGACCAGATGACTCCTAAGTTTAGGGTGAGTGAAGAGTTAGTTATCGAAAGCATCTGCAGCAGCAGGAAACACAGCCACAAGCTCATATTCACCTTATCTTCAGTGGTTGAACGGACGCAGGAAGTTAACTGTTATTTTTATGAAGGACTTCTGGGTCCTTATATCTGGTCAATGGTAAATGTCAGTAACTTGACTAATTGAAAGCAGATAGGGCAGCAAATCTCTCTAAAGTGATGCCTTTGAGGAAAAAGGGAATTATGTGTGCCGTCAGAGGATGTCGCAACAGCTGGTACAAACGGAAAAGGCCAATCCACGCAATGACGAATATTTCAAAACGTCGTAGCTTTACTTCTGCATCCAAAAACAAGGCGAATATGTCGGCTGATTTTCTGCAGACCAGCTAAATGAAGCCAGTAGGGCTGCACGATATTAGGAAAACATGCAATAACTTTGTTGAATATTGCGATGACGATATGACTTGCAATAAAAAAACAAAAACTTAAGAATACAGTGAGGGGCGCTGGTGGCCTAGCGGTCTAAGCGCCCCACATACAGAGGCTACAGTCCTCATCGCAGAGGTCGCCGGTTCAATTCCCGGCCAGTCGACCATTTCCTGCATGTCTTCCCCCGCTCACTACTCCCCACGTTTCCTGTCTCTCTTCAGCTTTCCTATCCAATTAAAGGTAAAAAGGCCAAAAATATAAAACTTAAAAAAAGAAAAAAAGGATACACTGTTGATGCATGCCTGATTTGGACTTGATGCTAACATAGACCCCTGACAGTGATTAGTGTACAGACATGGTTTGATTGAAAAATATTCCACCTGACTACAGCTGCTATATTACCAATTAACCAACTTAGTTTCATGGCTCTACAGTTTCTTGATCACTTTAGCAGAACATCTTAACGCCCCCTTAAAACATGTTCTGCTTCTCCAAACAAAAATGAAGGAATGCATCGCTTTTATTTCTAAAGATTAGACGCACCGCGGGGGAAAATATGAATTCTTAATGTCCAACGGTCCGCCACTAAAGCTTTCGTCTTGTCATCGGCTCATCAACGAAAACTAAACATATGTTCATCAGAGTTTTTATTATCGGTGATGCTGTTTAGCTAGTCATAGTCTTGAGTCGTTGACGAACATTTATCGCCATGGGCGTAAGGGGCGGGCATCTATGGCTCCATCTGATTGGCCGAATACGTTGTATGTATATTGCGCATGTTGATATCGTGATGACGGTGAATGCTAGATGTATTGTGCAACACTAGAAGCCACATTAAATCACTTTGATGGACAGTGAGGGGGTCACGTGTCGAGGAGTTTGGGAACCCCTGATCTAGGTCACATCCATGTATGTCATATCTACAACCACTTTGCACAGATATTAAACGGCGTACAGAGGCACCCCCTCCAACGTGTTGTAATCTATTTATCTCACCACAGCTGTTTTCAAGGTTGTCATGTTTGTTTTTGCCTGTTTTATTGACTAAGTTCAAACATATGTACAAAAAAAGAGAGAGAGAGAGAGTAACAGCTGTCTGAACTCATGAGCTATCAATCATCATTATCATGGTTTATAAGTAGTCCATTTAAAGCTGACTCACTTCCTCACCTGTGTGATAGGTGTATCACCTCTATATGTACCTGATCCTGTCAGCTCTCAATGAACTGAGCTATGACGTCAACTCACGGTTAGGTTGACGTATTTTGATAGATCACGTTAGCTTAGCCCCACAGCTGAGCTGTTACACTCTAAAAGTGATCACATGTGATGAATTTAACATCTTAAAAACAGTCACGTGATAGTTTCTAATGTGGAATAAAGTACCAGATGTCACGGGCCACACCGGGGTGGGGTTTAACCCGAGACTAGCCTGTTAGCTTTGCCGGTGTTCTATCAAAAAGTGCTTGTTAACGAGATGAGATGCGAGTGAGATTGCGCATGCGTATATCCGCATTCCTCAGCGATTGTCACCGTTGAGAGCTTTATTATAACGAGTATGAACTTTTAAAGAGACTTTTACTGAATTTAACACACGGGGCTCACATCAGATGACCCACATATACTCCTAGTACTCAAATACAGAGGTTAGAGGTTTAATCTGAGGTGATTCTGGTGAATTATGGTCTATTAAGAGACCTTTGCCCTATTAAAGTTTAATAAATTAGTACAACAAACTGCTCACCTTCACTATAAAGTAAAATAACACCTTACTGAGTAATTACTCCTGTTTTTATTCAGAATAAATAAACATATCGAGAAATGAAAGCCTGAAAGCAATTTTCGACACGGCAGCAAAAATGACCAGAACACCGGTTAGCAACTGAATCACACAGCTAAGTAGGTTAGCTAGCCGGTTAGCCTTCACAGTGTGTTTGGTAACTTTATCTGACCCACTCTAACTTCATCTCTGACTGAGTAACATTCGTGTTAAAGGATGGAATTACACACGAACACAACTGACGGCTGCGCAATGAGTCCAGAGGATGCGGCTAACTAGCGTTAGCTGGCCGGTGTCACGTTTTCACTGCGTGTGTCTTCACGGCGGGCTCGACATCACTCCTCCGGCTGTTCCTCCTCCTCCGTCTCTTACCTTTATTTTTGGGCATATTCTTTCCCGCCTCGGTCTCTGAAACTCCTGTCGATGGAAGCGACGTCCGATTAGAAGTGACTGTTTACGATAGTCAGCTAAAGCACAGATCCAAACCGACTGAACGGTACGAGAAGCTAGCTAGGCGCCGTTGATTCTCTATGCCAGTATGAGCATGCGCCAGTTAGGACATTCAAAACCCCGTAGCTTTATTGTCAGGATTGTTTGTTACAGGAACAAAGGCCTGTTGTTAACGCCTGAAATAAACACAAGGACTTTTTTTTTAATATACTTTTTATTTAGTAGTTTTCACACACAAAAGAAACAACAACAAGGAAACAAAACAAAGACGTGGCAGCATGTCAGCACTGGATGAGTTTTCTTACATATATATATAAGACTATCTTCTGTAAGTAAACAGCTCCTCTTTAACCCATTCTTGAGTATAGGATTTGATACCCAAAGCAGAAACACACTTTGAATAAAATGTACAAAGAAAATAATCTACAACGTTGACAAGAATAAACAGAGAAAAAATAAATAAATAAAAGAAAAGGAAATAAATAAAGGAAATTTAAATCAGATTTTATTTAGGCCTGGATATGTTTTTATTATATATATATATATATATATATATATATATATATATATATATATATATATATATATATATATATATATATATATATATATATATGTAGTGTATATCTTGTTGGCTTTAGTGTTTTCCACTGTTAATGTTCTTCACCATCTGTTTCTAGCTCAAATCCAATGCTCAAGTACACACATATTTACATTTGTCATTCATCTCTCCTCATGTTATATCAATGTTCAATATCAATATCATATCAATGTATCTGTTGTTAACGCCTGAAATAAACACAAGGATTAAGATCATTCTCTTATATAAATATGAGAAAACTGAAGTGCAACACTTATTTTAAACAAGTAGAAGTCATATGTATAAAATTAAAATACAAACAGTTTGGAGTTTTAAAGATATATTTTACACAAATAACAATTTTAAAAGGCCTTTCACACTAAATTACTCCCTCTTAAGAGCAGTTTTTACACCTCAATACTATTTCTATGCACAATCCAAATGTTTATTACACCTCAATATTTATTCTAACAAGAATTATGGCTGTATACATCTGTAATAGTTGCCATATTTTATTTTATTCTATTTTCTTTTCTTTTATTATATTATATTTTACCTTTGTCATTGCTATTATTATTGTTATTATATTTTTTTAACTATGTTAGTACATTGTTGTATTCCCCTGTCCCGTGTTGTAAGCTGCTGTAACAAAAGAATTTCCGCCAATGGGGGACCAATAAAATATATCTTATCTTATCTTATTACGTTGTTGATTGCACCCAAATGCCATTTCTTCGAACAGTTTAAAGGTTCATACTATATATATTTACTCAATTTCGACATGTTTCAAAGGATTATCACACCAAAACAAATTATATAAATTGCTTAAAGGTCTATAACTCACAAACTACAATACTATAAAAGTAAAAAGGCTTATTACTCCAAAATATGTATTCTTAAAACATGATTGTTACAAAAATAAAAATATTAATAAGATAATTTAAAGGTTAATACCATCAAAATGTGTCACAGTAACCACCTTTATGAGGAATCATTTAAAGAATGCTTTTTAAAATTTAAAATTAATTTCTTCTTTTCATCTTTCATTTACATTTGGCACATCATATGTAAACTCAGATTTTTACATTGTTTTTGAGATTTTTATATTATCTGAAAAGTGTGTACCCACATGCTTTTATCATCTTTCAATTGCCTTTTAGTTATATTTTCTTCTTAATGTGTTAATAGATAAATATGTATAATCTCATTCTGTGTCTACGGCGCGTTAAAGTAAATGACAGTACCCCTCCTCGCCGCCAGGGGGCGCGCTGTGTCCCTCCACGTGCTGCCTGTGTTTGTTTTCCCCCTCAGAGGAAGAGGACATCTTGTTTCTCTCTGATCGTTAAACACTGGTTACTGTTTACTCTCCTGCAGCGACTTTAATCTGTCTGCCTCATGTTTATGATCATGTACATCTCTGTTTGGAGTGTTTGTTTCTTCCGGTAAATAACCCACCAGTGTGCAGAGTGAAGAACTACATATTTAACTGCACGTTGTAGTCCAGCTCGTTGGACGCTAAGCTAGCTGTTTCAGGCTAACCTGGAGAGAGAGGTGTGAGGCTGACTGCAGCGGGAACAAGGTGAGAGCTGCCTTCATGTTCTGCCTTCATGTTCTACCTTCATGTTCTACCTTCATGTTCTGCCTTCATGTTCTACCTTCATGTTCTACCTTCATGTTCTGCCTTCATGTTCTACCTTCATGTTCTGCCTTCATGTTCTGCCTTCATGTTCTACCTTCATCTTCTACCTTCATGTCCTACCTTCATGTTCTACTTTCATGTTCTTCCTTCATGTTCTACCTTCATGTTCTACCTTCATGTTCTGCCTTCATGTTCTACCTTCATCTTCTACCTTCATGTCCTACCTTCATGTTCTACTTTCATGTTCTTCCTTCATGTTCTACCTTCATGTCCTACCTTCATGTACTACCTTCATGTTCTACCTTCATGTTCTGCCTTCATGTTCTACCTTCATGTCCTACCTTCATGTTCTACCATCATGTTCTACCTTCATGTTCTACCTTCATGTTCTACTTTCATGTTCTTCCTTCATGTTCTACCTTCATGTTCTACATTCATGTTCTACCTTCATGTTCTTCCTTCATGTTCTTCCTTCATGTTCCACCTTCATGTTCTACCTTCATGTCCTACCTTCATGTTCTACCTTCATGTTCTACCTTCATGTTCTACCTTCAACGTCTGCCTTCATGTCCTACCTTCATGTTCTACCTTCATGTCCTACCTTCATGTCCTACCTTCATGTTCTACCTTCATGTTCTACCTTCATGTTCTGCCTTCATGTTCTGCCTTCATGTTCTACCTTCATGTCCTACCTTCATGTCCTACCTTCATGTTCTACCTTCATGTCCTACCTTCATGTCCTACCTTCATGTTCTACCTTCATGTCCTACCTTCATGTTCTACCTTGTTCCACCTTCATGTCCTACCTTCATGTTCTACCTTCATGTCCTACCTTCATGTTCTACCTTCATGTTCTTTAGGATGGAGTAAACCTTGTTCATGTCTTCATGTCTCAGATGTCGTCTGAACACGTGGCGGTCGGCGGCGTTCCTGCGGTGAAAGCGATGCCGTCCTCGGTCGTGTCTGGACACTCTACCTGGGACGGAGCGGGAGGCATGGACGGGATCACGGTGGTGAGAATCGATGACACGCACATCGCAGAGGAACAGTCTCACGTCAGGACGAAGGTGAGGGAGGGAGCTACAGCTTACTATGAGATGGAGTACTCCATGCCAGAGGAGGAGGAAGAGGAGGATGGCGTTTACGTCATCGAGTATTCAAACCCTGAAGAGGAGGGACAGAGTTACCAGTTCACCATGTCCGTCGACGGATCGCTCCCTCCAAAGAAGCCGATGACGACTCACCCTGCGGTCAGAGAGAGCGTCAGCGCTCCTCTACCCGTGATGAAGAGGATTCCCAAACTGCAGAGGCCACAGAGGACGGAGACGAAGAAGAGGAGGAGGCTGGGGGAAGAAGAAGACGTGAAGAAGGAGGAGGAGATCCTGAGCAACAAGTGTGTGTTGGAGCTCGGCGAGGACTACAGCGACGTGATGAAGATGAACGAAGGGAAGACTCTGGTGTGTTCGATGTGTCCGCCGCCCGGACGCTTCTTCAAGAGAGCGTCCGGTCTGGCCGTTCATCTGAAACAGATGCACCACATGGAGGGGAAGAAGACCTTCTTCTGCTCGTGGTGCCAGCAGAACGTCCGCTCTCAGATCGACCTGGACAGTCACACAAAACGCCACGCCAACCAGGACGCCGTGTTCACCTGCGTGCTCTGCTCCTCCGCGGAGGAGAGGACCTTCAAAGGGTCCAGGTGGGTTCTGAAGAAGCACATGGAGAAGGAGCATCCGGGCGTCGTGCCGCGCTGCCACGTCTGTCACAAGAACTTCAAGTCGGTGGTGTCGTACCTGGCGGATCAGTTCAGGCACGTGGGCGTCACGCCGTACCACTGCGCCAAGTGTCAGATCTATGAGATCACAGAGCGGGGTCTGAGCGTGCACATCAAGAACCACGACAAACCCAAGAAGAGGAAGCAGGGGCTCGGGGGAAACCAGCCGCAGACACTAGCAGCTCCGCCCGTCGCCGATAACTCCGCCACGGACGACTCGGACTTCTAACGCTCACCTCAGTGACCTCGACCTTATGCTTCCACCGTGAACTCAACTCTTCTGGTTCTAATTTATCAAAACTGAATCTGGTTGAATCAGTTTGCCTCAAATTCTTCAGGACTGTGTCAGGATGCGGAGTCTTCTTCGTCTGTCTGTCAGCGTCGTGTGCAGACTGAGAACAGTTCTCAGAGGAACAACAGCTGGGGTCTTTGAACATTCAGCCTTGGAGCAGTTCTTCATGTGTTAGCTTTAAGGTTTGAAAAGTGAGGAAACACTCACATACTTCAGGTGAGTCAGACACTTTACTTTCACAAGGAGCTCCACCCTCTCTGACCTGAGAGAGGGGAGGGAGGGTTCAGTCATCCAACCATCTCCTGATGTGAAGCCTGAGTCACTTCTTCACGTTGTTTCCTCCCCGCTGTCTCACATTTTGGGGTGAAGACTCTTTAAAACGTCCTTAAAAACAAGCGTTAGAGCTGTTTCCACATTTCCAAGCTTTATGCTAAGCTAAGCTAAGCTAAGCTAAGCTAAGCAGCAGTTTGTAGTTTCATATTTACATGAAGATATAAAAGTTTTAACATTCTCACAAAGTACTGAGCTTTCAAGAGACTTCCAACACCGCTGCATTCAGGTCTGTTACATTAAATCTCCTTCATGAGATCATGAAATGTTTGTTTCTGAACTCAGGCTGCGTTCAGGAACTCTGGAGTGACACAGAAACTATAAATTCAACTTTAAGAAGTTTTTTTCTAACTCTAAACTGAAGGAGACATGAACACTACTTACTCACAGTAAAAATGAAAATAAATACAGAGTGTGAAGCTTTATACAATCAAAATAAATCAAAATGTTCAAATATTATCATGAGGAAAGAAAGTCAGAATTATGAGACAGTAAGGAATGAAAAAAAAGTCACAATAATTTTAAAATCTAATTTCAAATATCAGTTAAACATTTAAATTAAGAGACCGTGTGTAACAAGATTAAAAGTCTTTGTTATGACAGAACATTTCATCATCATGAGACAAAACATCATTATTCAATTAAAGAAGAAGAAAATCACAAAATTATATTCATGAAAAAGTCAAAATTATGAGTAAATTTTTCAAAATAAGAGATAAAAAGTCAAATAATCAGAAAGAAAAGAGTCATTATGAGATAGTAAGATGTAAAGAAGAGGGAAAAAGTCATAACATTAGATTAAAGAAATTAATATTACAAGGTAAAATGTCAAAAATGTTAATTAAAAAAGTAATAATGGGGAAATTATGGGATAGTTTTTCAAAATAAGAGATGAGAATAATAAGATTTAAAGAAAATAAGTGAGATACACAGATATGAGACTAAAAGTCATGAAATATGATTAATGGAAGTTAATATCACGGGGTAAAATGTCAAAAAATTGAATTAAAATGTTATAATTATGGGAAAGTTTTTCAAAATAAGAGATAAAAAGTCAAATAATCAGACAGAAAAAAGTCATTATGAGATAGTTAGACATAGAGATGATGAAAAAAAAGTCATAAAATAAGATTTAAGAAATTAATATTACATGGTTAAATGTCAAAAATGTTAATTAAAATGTTATGATCACGGGATAATTTTTCAAAATAAGAGATAAGAGAATAATCAAATGATCAGATTTCAAAAAAACATTTTGAGATGTAAAATGAGATTAATAGAAGTTAATATCACAGGGTAAAATGTCAAAAATATACATTAAAATGTAATCATTGGATAGTTTTTCAAAATAAGAGATAAAAAGTCAAATAATTAGGTAACGAAAGTTAAAAATGGGAATAATCCTAACTGAGATAAGAAGTCGAACATAAGAAGTTTAATCTCACAGTGATGACTTTAAAAATCATGAAATCATTATTTGTTTTTTAATATTTTAATTTGACTTTTCTTTCCTCACTTTTATGACTTTTATTTTGTAAGTTATTTTCTCAGAATCCGGACTTATCTGTCTTTATCATAATAACGATCTATCTTATAATTAACTTATTATTGTGACTGAATGTTGAAATGAGCTCCCATAAAACATCCAGTTTGAAAAGGAGAACATTTAACATTTCGTCTGACCCTCACCCTGCACTGTTTCAGCGGTTTGTTCTTCTTCGTTGGTGTATTAGTTGTCGTGAGTTTTTCCAGTTACAGTCAGCTGTGTCAACATCCGATCACTTTAAAAAGCTAACTCAGACAATCGTTTAACATTCACTTTATTTTTTTACCTTTCTAAAACCAAAAACCTCGTCTGTCGACTTTAAATAACGAACCGAGGAATTCAAGAAACGAAGTTCACGTAGAGTCCCGTTACACGCGCGAGAAAACAAACTAGTCTTAGTTCACAACAAAAGTTTCATGTGAGACCTGAGACCTGAGTCTGGACCCTGTCCGAGCTCGTGACTCGTTAAGGTCGTTTTTTAAAATTGTATTAAAGCCGAAACACTTATAATTTGACGTGTTTCTGATTTTTGAATGAAAAAGGTGCTGAAATCTAAAATCTTTGAAATCTGAACGAGCTTTAACTTTATCAACATCTCTGTTTGAGAGACTCTAAAGGAGTCAGAGTTTTAAATGAAATGTTTATATTGTGTTGATTTTTATTCTTTTCTGTAAGTTTGTTTTCCTCGTCCTTTTTTTTACCTTTGTCGTCATTAAAGGGAAACACCACTGACTCTGATGTTGCACGGTGTGATTTTTTTTTAACACTCCCCAGAGGAAAATTTTACTGCTCAAGGATTTCTCTTCTAAGTCTCGGGAGACAAAATTGAGATTCTCATTTCAGCCTCATTCAAGTTTCAAATTGTTCTCACTCGTTTCTCTTTAGTGTCTCCTAAAATTCACTAGGAGGAACAGTTGAGACCATGACATGAGTCTTATTTGAGACTTAAATCAGAGATCTCATTAATGGCTCATTTTCTTAAAGATATATTTTTGGCCTTTTTGACTTTATTTGACAGGACAGCTGAAGAGAGACAGGAAATGTGGGGAGTAGAGAGCGGGGGAAGACATGCAGGAAATGGTCTACTGGTCGGGAATCGAACCAGCGACCCCTGCGACAAGGACTGTAGCCTCTGTATGCGGGGCGCTTAGACCGCTAGGCCACCAGCGCGCAACAGAATCCACCCCTTTAATTGTAATAATCTGGATAAATCTGGTCGGCCCTTTTGCGGCTCATATATTAGATAAATGGTCTGTCATACCTGGAGATATGAAAGCTCTATCTTTTGCAGTTTCTCTCAAATCCACTAAATCTTTGTGAAGTTGTTTTGTTCCACACAGACTTGTAAAGGAAGGACCAGACTGTGAAGTCAAAGAAGAGATCATTTCACATCTAAATATCTGATCTTGAAGTGGTTCAAATGTTTTAATGAGAATTGTAAGTTTGTGGACAATTACATTGAAATCTTAATTTTGCAGGGCACTATAAATGTTGATGAAAAGATGAGCTCAGGCTCTTTCTTTGCTCCATCTGAGCTCAACTTGAGACACAAAAACTGAGTCTGACAAAAACAAATGGATGAGGTTAGATTCAATGAGAGAGCTCCCTGATTTCTCCACCTGAGCTCAAAAGGAGTCACAACACTTGAGAAATACCTGAGAATCATTTCAGATTGTGACCAGATCTCCTTTTGAACTGAAAGGGAGACTAAGCTGAGACTTTTTGCAACTTTTTTCTGGAGGCAAGAATGAGAAACAGGTGACATAAGCTATGGTCTCATTTTGCTTTCAAACAGATCTCATTGTTGTCTAGGAGACAGAAATGAAACACTTTTGAGATCTCCTCTCTAAATTTATTTTCCTATGGGTCCAGGTTCTTATAAAAACTAAAAATACTCATGAAGGGCTTTTTATTCTGAATTTGTTTTTTAAACTAACAGAAAAGTTCACTTCCTGTTTGGCTATTTGATTGTTATGTAAAGGATGATGTTCGCTCAGCAGGTTGTTTTGGGAAAAAGAATCCCAACAGGGTGAGACAAGACACGGACTGACGGCAATAATCATCCATCACAGCTTCGGATCTGTTCGGTCTCTATTCTAGTCAATGTGTTAACTTCCACTGGATCCGCTCCGTTGCGTTCCGGCTCCCTATCTGATCCGGCAGGTCCGAGTCCTCCAGATCAGAGACACAAGACTTCTATTTGTCCCGGATGCCGGAGCACGACGCATCAATCTCAACAGAGCAGATGGAGCGGGACAGGAAGTCAGGTTTCACCAAAACAAAATGAAAACGTCCGGTTAATTTTCAGAATAAAACACTCTGTGTTATCACCAGATCGTATTTCACTTAACTACAACAACAAACCAAAGTCATGATGAGCGGAGCCAGGCCTGGAGTCAACAGGTCAGAGGTTTTCAGAGGACCAGAAAGACAACATGGATGAGGAGAGGAGGAGGAGGAGAATCCTTGATTGAGAGCGGCCTTTTATTGAGGCCAGCCTGAGGCACACCTGTGCAATAATCATGTGGTCTAATCAGCATCTTGATATAACACACCTGTGAGGGGGATGGATTATCTCTCACTAACACAGCTTCAGACACATTAGTGAACAGTATTTGAGTGGAATAGTCCTTTAGTGTTCGTGGGAGCAAAAACAAGTGTTGTGTTTATATCTGTGTTCAGTGTGAGTACGATCCTTTCTTTATCGAGTAATCTGTTCTAAAACAAACGTGCATGGTGTTTAGTTTGTTCATTCTGTGGCAAGATGGCGGCCTCCATGGAAGGGTCCCTCTCCTTCTGAAAATATATAAGGTGATTATACACTCATTGAAACATACTTGTGATTATTATATTACATGTCTGTTCTGCTAAATTCTACACACTCTACCTTAAATAATAATAACTGGTATTTATATAGCGCCTTTCAAGAAACCCAAGGTCACTTCACAGGGTCAGGTAGGGGGTCTAGGGGGTAGGGGAGGATATCTAACGGGGAAAGGCCTTGAGGAAAAGGTGCGTTTTGATTGCTTTCTTAAAAGTGTCCAGGGTTGGGGCGCTACAGATGTCTGGAGGGAGAGAGTTCCACAGAGTAGGGGCTGCCACACTGAAGGCTCTGTCCCCAAAGGTCCGCAGCTTAGTCCAGGGGATGGAGAGGAGACCCAGGTCTGAAGACTGTAGGTTCCAGGATGGAGTGTGTTGGTGGAGGAGGTCAGCCAGGTATTGGGGGGGGAGGGCATGCAGGGATTTGTAGGTGAGGAGGAGGAGCTTATAGGTGATGCAGTTCTTAACAGGGAGCTAGTGGAGGTGAATGAGAGTGGGGGTGATGTGCAGCCAGGGATTAGTGTGACTCACATTATATTGTTGACTTCATGTTCTGTCGTGTCTCTCTCTGATTGGTCTCTTGGTTTGGACGACTCTGACACCAGCATTTCAAACCTGAGGTTTTCTTGAACTCGTCTTTTCAAACTGAAACATCTTATGAAAATACTGAAGTGTGAAATCAGAGTCCTGAGGCGTTTCTTCGCTGATTATTCTTTTATTATTTTTAATAGAAAGTCCAACTCTCACTGCAGGTACAAAAACAGAGAGCTGGTGTAGCAGCAGGGCTGAATACATCTGACAGGATCAGAAAGAAGAAGAGGAAGAGGAGGAGGAGGAAGAGAGAGAGGAGGAGGAAGAAGAAGAAAGCTATTCCCCTGTTCATAATTACAGAAAAAATCTTTTACATTCCTTTATCCCAGAGCTGTACATAAAAAAAAAAGACATTTATATATTTCATATTAATATAAAACAAAGATCTCAGAGCAGGTTCATCCCTTTGTGTTTCGTCCAGGCGAGCACAGGTGAGGAGGAAGCAGTCAGAGGAGTGAGCGGTGTCCTGTTTCAGATTCGTGCTCGCTGATTGTCTTCAGTCTGCTCGTGGATAAAGTTTGACCCCTAGAGGTGAGAGGAGGCACGCACAGGTAGAGGACACAGGATCACACCTGAATACAGACGGAGTTAAAATGATGACTCGCTGACGGACATGTTGGAGGTTCAATCTCACGGCTGAAGAGTTCCTTTAAGACGTAGCTGTGAAAATATTAACTCTTTAAATATCATGATCAACATGTTATACTACATTTATACTCCCATCCAATCACTGACTTTTTGGTTGTAATTACTTTTTGGTTACTCATAATTTTGACCTTTCCCTAAATTTAACATTTAATCTCATTATTTAGAAATGTTCCTTAATTTGACATTATTCTCATAATTCAGATTTTTTTTCTCAGAAATTTAACATTTTATCCCTTAACTTTGAAATTTTACTAAATTTAACATTTTTCCTCATAATTTTGAATTTTTACTAAATTTAAAATTGTATTTCATAACTAGACTTTTCCCTAAATTTAACATTAAATCTTATAAATTTAGAAGATTTACTAAATTTGACAGTTTTATTCTCATAATATTGAAATTTTACCAAATTTACCATTTAATCTCATAATTTAGAAATTATATTGAATTTGACATTCTTCTCATAATTTTGAATTTTTTTCCTTAAATTTAACATTTTATCTGAACATTGACATTTTCTTATACTTGACATTTTTCCTCATAATTTTGAATGTTTACTAAATTTAAAATTGTATCTCATATTTTAGAATTTTTCCTAAATTTAAGATTTCATCTGAATATTTAGATATTTTTTCTCAATAATTCAAATTTAAAATGTTTAATTTTATGAAGTTTTTCTATTCATCAGCAGACACTGGCCTCCATATCTTCTTTAATTCAGAGCACCACTGTCTAAAAAAGCACTCCAGTATAAGTCAAAGTCCTCAATTTAATATTAAACCTTAGTAAACATACAAAAGGAAAATAAGGAAAATGTAAAAATCAGTCAAAGTTCAAAGTCCTCAGATTTAATAAATTCCTGGTTAAATTAAATGATAGGTAAACAGAATAATACTGTATCATATTTTGGGATTTTTAATGTAAAAAGTAACTTAAAGGGTTAAATTAATTTACTGAAGTAATAACATTCATTGACTGAAAGCTGCAGGCACTTTTTAACATTTTTAAACCAGCTGATTTTAACTTACTCTGGAGTTGGCAGTAAAATAATCACCTCTAAACTTCTCATTTTAATTTTAAAGCTCCAATGAGGAACGTTCTCTGTGTTGATTTTGGCGCCCCCTGTGGACAAAGTGAGAACTCTTTATCCTGGCTTAATGAACCTGACAGAAATGAGTTTGTTGAGTGATTTCTCGAGCCGTGTTCTCACAGACTCCTAAAAGCTTTCTAAATTTTCCCCTCGTCTTTCTCCGACTTTGGACGACCCCGCTAACCTCCAACATGGCGTCCACTCGTCGAATACTTGGATGCAGCTGGAATGTTTGAACCTTTTGTGTCTCTGCTACACGTTGGAGTTTCTTTTAAAGGGTTTTGCCGACAGAAGACTGCGAGAGAGAAACACGAGCACAGTAAAGACGGACACGTGAAAATAAAGAAGACGCTTCAGGAAGACGAGACGACGGCGACGACGACGACGTTCTGATGAATGCTCTCCTCCCTTCGCTCAGGCCTGTGTGCTTGGACGCCTCTCTCTCTCCTCGGCTCCACGTAGAAAATGCATTGTCTTGATTCATAGAAACCTGAGTTTGTTTTTTTTTTTTGCTCGTACATGTTCATATATTTACACTTCAGCTCCCGTCACACGGAGACGATGATCCGGCTCGTACAGGAGAAGGTCGGAGGCGATGTTAGCGTTGTTTGTACGTCTGATCTTTAAAGACACAAGTCCAACAGTTTGTCCTCAAAGAGCCTGAGAGGACGACTCGCTGAGGAAACATCCTCAGGAAGAATCTTTCAAAAATAACTCTCATGTTTGTCGTGTAGATGTCGGACGTCTCAGTGAGCTGACGCAGATGTTTTAAAGCTGCACAACATATACGATCACTTTAAGTACTTCATTCTGATATCAGCACCTTCATGAAATCAAATCTAGAGAGGAGGACTTTCACCCTGAAACAGAAGGCGTTTTTCACCCGCAGGAACTCTACCCCTGAACTTCGTGTGTTTTGACTGGAGGAACCAGGGTCTAAATTTAGTTCAGGGGTAGATAACCCCCCCAAGCACTTTTCAAAGGTCCTGGGACTTTCAGCTGAACGTGTCAGTGTTTGTGGAGTTTCCACAGCTGTTGAAACACAGAGGGAGTTCCTGGGAATGCAAACTAGTTTAGTTTTTATTAAGATTTCAAAATATTATTTAATATCATTTATTTCCTCCATACGTCACCGGCCTGATTTGCAGAAGGGACTTCAGCTCGCGGCTGAAACACAGACCACAATGGGGGCACAGGAACCTTTTAGTTCCAGGGGAAAGTAGTTCTGGGGGCTGAAAGACCCTGGAACTCTTGGTCAATATGCACCTAGAGTGTTTCTCTGATGCTCTTCAGCTACTTTCTGCATTCAAAGATCTTTTTCCACTCGTTCCATCGCCTGCTTTTTGAATAAATTTACAGCTGAGCTCACAGGAACACTCAGAGGGGAACAGAGAGCCGAGGGACGAGTACAAATATGCAAAGGAAGAGAGTTTATGCAAGATAAGAAACTGACCCATCAGTTCTTCCCCTGACTCTACGTCTCTGGTTCTCCTTCACGTTGATTTGTGTCATGAACAAGCCAGCCAAATTATCGTCCTCAGATTAACTAAAATCAGTTTGCATGTTTTTTAAAAGTGCCTCTAAAGCTCAAAAAGTCTCCTTCTCACCACCAGAGGGCGCCCCCGTCTGCAGAGTCACTTTGTGCAGCTTTAAAACACACCGTCTGATCGTTTGGAGAAGTTTTCACACACTTTATGAGAAACTGTTACTGTATGATGAGAGGAAACACTGCCTCCCAGATATCATATAACGAGATCTTCTCAAACTCCTCTTTGGTCACTTGTTTCAGCCCTCCTTCTCGTCTGTTATTCTCTCTTTTTATCTTGAGTTTTACTGACCGCACAAAACCAGAAAGACATCCCAAACTAAAGGGATGTTTTTAAAGATGTATCGTCCTCTAAAGTCTCTATAAAGCATCAAATGTGGATTCATCCGCCACTGAAAATAGTCCCTGACAAACACTCCTGATCCTGCGAGTTAGACTTTGTGTTTTTGATAATCAGGTTTCTGATTCTCTTTCTCAAACAGACGATAAGTAAACAAACTGTTGGACTTGAACGTCGTCAGAGTGTCAACAAGCGTCCGTTTTGTTCTTTCTGCGTCTAAAAGCTAAAATACTGGAGGTGTGAGATCTAAAAACCTGTCGCTCCGGAGACGTGTCTTCATCTCAGAGACGTCTGATCCGATCTGAAGAGTGAGTAAATGCTTTGAAACCGTTCCTCTCGCTCTGAGCGGCACGTCGCCGTCCGTCCTTCTCTGCAGACGCCGTCATCTCAGAGGCTACTTGAGGTTTTAAACACAGGATCTACAGCTACGCAGAAACCACGACGACAGCAGAGTAACGACGACCCGAGCTCTTTAAATGCATACATGAGATTACCGTGTTCCTATGTTCATGTTCACGCTCCCCGTTTCACCTAAATAAATACAGTACTTTCTTTTTTCCTGACGCGCTGATTGTCCAAAGCAAAGACGGGAACAGACGACGGGCTCTCAACCACGAGAGCCAATCAGAAGAGTCCGTTAAGGTGCAGGACCTGACGGGGGAGGGCGGAGGAAGAGGAAGAGGAAGAAGAAGAAGAAGTGGAGTGGTCTCTGCGTTCCTATTTGGCGTGAGCGGTTCCTGGGTTCAGTCAGTAGTCTGTCCCACCGGACCAGAGAGGGAGACGAGAGGAGGAGGAGGAGGAGGGCCCCGGCGGAGGTCAGATCGAGGTCAGAGTTGAGGAGGAAGAGGAGGTTAAAGTCACAGAGCGGTGGAGGGTGATCTTCTTTATGCCTCTGCGCTGGGCCAGAGTGGAGCAGCCGACCGTCTCCAGGACCGGAGGGACGTTCCGTTTGAGGCCGAGTACGTCGCCTTCATCGGCGCCCTGGAGAGAGGACGCACAGAGAGCTGAGCATCAACCAACCAATCAACCAATCAACCAACCAACCCACCAATCAACCATCAATCAACCAATCACCACCAATCAATCAAACCAACCATCATCAATCAACCAACCAATCAACCAATCAATCAATCATCACCAGCCAAACAACCCACCAATCAACCAATCAACCAATCAACCCACCAACCACCAACCAACCAACCACCAACCAACCACCACCAACCAACCACCAACCACCAACCATCAATCAATCAATCAATCACCAATCAATCATCATCAATCAATCACAGACAGAGAGAACATGAAAGTTCATCGTGGCTGCTTTGACTCTTTGTTTAGTCTAACGTGTTTCTAAACTGGAGGTTTGGGTCCCAAAAGTGGGTCACAGAGGCGTCTGCAGGGGGTCCCGGATGTGCCTGAATAAATCACACGGTCGTGTCTAAAGGCATTATCATGAAGGGCATCTCTTTCCTGTGACGCACTGGCAGCAGTGAGGAGGTTCATTCTCTCTCCAGGACAGCAGGGGGCAGCGATTCACCTCAAAATGTCAGAGTGAAGACTTTCAGAGGGAAAGAGAGGGACGTGTGTCTTTAGTGTCTCACTGAAACCTGCAGAAGAAGGATTCCTGTTCTCTACACCTGATGGGAGACTATCTCAGAGCCAGCAGCACACCGATGAAGACTACGTGAGGGATGAAGAGCGGCGTGGAGACAGACCTTGACGAGGTTCGGCTCGTCGTGTCGGTTCAGTGTGTATTTGGGAAGCTGGTCTCTGT